>NC_137677.1:44021958-44054458 GCF_963989245.1 Nansenia antarctica
AAAACACTGTCGTTTGAAACATTCGGGTAAGTATTTTTTAGTCAAAAAATGAATTGAAGACATCATTTGATAAAACGATTCTTGTTTTGGACAGTATCATTTCTGCTCGTGTATTTCTACTAGCGTAGCGAAGCTAACTCCGATTTGTTGTGGTGGCGACTCGCGATAGACTAAGTATGTGTCAAGTCATTATTCGAGCCAGAAGGTTTACAATGCGTCTGAAACACCCGTATGTATTTATTTATATGTGTTTATATTCCTTATGACCATTCTGCTGTACCAGACACACCTGCGTCAGTCAGAGGCGCCGGTTGCCGTGTTCTGTGTTCAGCTACCTCAGGCGTCTGAATTTACCTACCATCTCATGACGTTAGAATTATAAGGTTCTATCTCCATTTTTGTCAAAATTGAGTTTTTTACATAATCTGATCCATTGGGTGTTTATTAATGCATGTGTGGTGTTATTTTTAAAATGTTGACATTTTTGAGTTAGTTCATAAAATACAAAGGTTCCATCTCACAAAACATAATGGAATGTAAAAACGTTGACGCTCAATATCTCTGAACTACCCTAAACGGAGATAAGCTCACGATTTCCTTACTTACTGCTGTCCCTTAACTAACATGTCCTTAACTGCTGTCCCTTTCGTGACGAAATTGTCATTAACACTAGAACATCCGTGCCTTTTTTTTACCTACCATAAGAGCCGCCTCGGGGGTCAAATGACCATAGTCTTTACAATGGAAAGCTGCCATTTACACACAACGACCACTAGTTGGCCGTCTTGTAAATTAGCCTGCCTCCTACACAGAAAAACTGCAAAATAGCTTTATACTAGCTTATGCTGATGTGATTTTGAAATGTTAGGATACTGGGTGGTAGAACGTATATCTAGGAAAAGTAATGAAAGGAGGGTCATGCAATTTGATCGAGGGTCAAATGACCCCACCCATGGCTAAGTGGCATGGTTAAGTGGCATTCGCACCAACTGATAGGCTACGTCGCAAATGTATTGGCTGGGGAAAATGCCTTGGGATTTTTGTATACTGAATGAAAAAATCCCAAAATACATTATGGCTACTACACCCTGCAATTTTTGTGCTTGTTGTAAGAATGGTATGCACTCCTTTTCCTTGTTTCTGAACAAATCCACAACTAAAGTCCAAAGCTGGTATGTGCCTGGAGGTCCATTCAGTGTAATGCATGCGTTTGAATGACTGGCATGATATGAAACCCACACTCTTGTCTCTCCTTGCAGAATACCATTGGACTGCCGCCGTGTGCAATGGCCAAGTCAGAGAAGATCCCTATGGATGAGGCCATGGTGGACATTGTGAGGCAATGTGGCCCTGCTCTGCTAGAGGCCCTGCAGAGTAAGTTTGGCTGCACTGCCGTGTTCCATCTTGTAGATGTTGCGAGCGGTGCAGGACCATCCAGGAAGCGTGGAGAGGAGAGGTTCTCCATACAGCTGCCCCGGGGCCTGAAGGTGTCCGTGTGGAAGGACGATCTCACCACTCACCGCGTGGATGCTGTGGTCAATGCGGCTAATGTGAATCTTCAACACGGGGCAGGTCTGGCTCGAGCGCTGTGTGACGCTGGAGGTCCGGCCATCCAGAGTTTGAGTAACAAACATGTACAAACATATGGAAGGTTGTCAACAGGAGATGCTATTGTCACTGAACCTGGGTCTCTAGACTGTAAGAAGATAATTCATGCTGTGGGTCCAGAACTTCCATATCGTCCAACAAAACAAATGGTTCAGCAAGCTCGTTCTTTGTTGGAGAAGGCAGTTAAGAGCATCCTTAGCAGAGTTGAGGAGGAGAAACTGCAGACGGTGGCCATCCCTGCCCTGAGTTCCGGACTCTTCAACTTCCCCTTGCCACAGTGTGCAGACGTCATTGTGACAACCCTGAAATCGTATGACGGTGTGAGGAGATCCTCCCCGCCATTGGAGGTTCGCCTGGTCAACCATGACGAGGCGTCAGTCACAGAGATGAAGAGAGCATGCTGTGAGCTGCTGGGCTCGTCATCTATGCCGTCATATAGCCACGTACTGGCAAACCATGGGGCAAGCTCCAATTCAACCCAGGACCAGGGAAAAGGCTACAATTCAGCCCATGGCCAGGGAAAAGGCTACAATTCGCACAGCCAAACAGCTAGTAGCTATGAGGAAAACTTTACCAAACCTCAAACATCCACAGTTCAGATTGAGAATGTCAGTCTGACCCTAAAAACGGGGAATATTGAAAAAGAGATGGTAAGACTTGAGGTTTATGTATGTGCTTATAAGAGAATGTGTTATACAAGCTTAACATTCAATGTTTTGTGATCACTCCATCTATGTTACATGTGTTTCTCTAAACAGGTTGATGTAATTGTGAACACAACTTCTGAGAATCTACAGTTGTCTATCGGGGAGATCTCCAAAGCAATTTCTCAGGCAGCTGGCAGCCAAATGCAAGATGAAATAGGTTATTCTAAAGCGACCACTGGAGGCGTCCTTGTCACCAAGGGATATAGGCTACACTCCAAACAAGTGTACCACACTGTCTGTGCACGGAATGACGGTTACTCAGCCAAAAAGGTATCATTAAGTTACTGTGATGTATTTCGTAATGCCATTGTTTGTTATCCGAGTTCTTCATGCAATGAGTAAAGGAAATGACCATTGTATCAAACTGAAATAATCCTTTTTAAGACACGCTAACTTCACATATCGTTATTCTTCTGTGATACGGTCTGTTGTTGTAGTCTGGCCAGTTAATACAGTTTATATAGATACAGTTTATACAGTTTACAGTTTAGATTCAGTTTACAGTTTAGATTCAGTTTACAGTTTAGATAGATACAGTTTAGATACAATTGATACAGTTTATACAGTTTAGATACAGTTTACAGTTTAGATAGATACAGTTTAGATACAACTGATACAGTTTACTTTATACAGTATTGATACAGTTTATACAGGGTCTGAGGCTTCAACTGAGCTGCTCCACATTCTGCTTTCCCAGGTCCTTCATGGTCCTTCCCAGGTCCTTCATGAAGTGATCATAAAATGTCTGCAGATGGCATCTGGAAGTGGCCACAACTCAATCTCCTTTCCTGCCATCGGTACTGGTAACTTGGGGTTCCAGAAACCGGAGGTGGCTCAGGTCATGACTCGGGCACTGGCAGACTTTGCCAACAAGTACCAAGGAAAGAGGATGGATGTGTATTTTGTAATCTACCCCACCGACATAAGTACACTAGAGGTGATCACACACACATTGAGAAGAGAGCTGTACCTCTAATGTGTACTATATGAATTGATTCCAAGTTGAAACTGATATGAGATTTTACCAATTCTCCTGATCTATGTGTTTCCACAGGCTTTTAAAGAACAACTGAGATCTCTTCAGGACACAGGAAAACACTCTGGCTCCACCCACACTACCACCCAAGGTGAAGTCCCTGTTTAAAGAAGTGGGCCAAGCGCTATGTTATTTATATTATTATTATGTTATTATATTATATTTATATATTTGTCTATCAATTAATATATTCTTGCAGGTTTACCGTACTAATCATCTCATCATAATATGTCATCATAAATAATATCACAATATTATTTGCTATATGCTGCATTTAGATTTTGAACAAAATGATTCTTTCTCGTTTCAATCTGTAAGGACTTGAGTACACAGACAACTATCGTGACAGCCGAGCTACGAGGCAGACTGTCAACCCTCACATGGAGCTAAGCGGTGCCTGTGTAGAGACACTGAAGGAGGCTGAACAATGGATCCTCAGTGTCCTCTGCCCTCCTGCTGACTTCTTCCACATTCAAAACAACTTCATCATGCACTTTGGTCAGAGGGAGCATGACGAGCTGCTGTCCCTCCAGGCCAAGTGGAGGGTCACCATTGATATGTTCTTCCAGAACTGCCATGCTGGTCTGATCATCAAGGGGGAGCGGAGAGGCATCAGTGGGGCTGTGCTAGAGCTGGAGGCCCTGTGCTGCAGGGTGCAGGAGGAGTTTGCTAAAGATGAGGAGAGTCTCACCATGCCCCTACTGCAATCAACCAGAAGCTCCGCTCATCACAGGAAGCCTATTGACGACCTTCATTCTCAATACAAAGATGGGCTTTATTTGTTTAGGGAGCTTGAGATAACCAGGGTGAGTGTTGTTGACTAAGACACAACCATCTTCACCCAAGCCTCTATTTAAATAGTGAAGAGTTGCAGTTGTACGGTTATTGAATAATAACTACTTATGAATGGTTCTTTATACTAAGAAATCAATTATGGATTCTTTAATATAGAAAATGATGAGCTGTTGTGGTCACTGTGTAGACAGTAAGATTTAAGGCCTGAAACGGCATGAATAATCTAGAATATTAGTTATAGAATATGTTTCATGTGAGGTGCCGGTGGTTGTTGTGTTGAAGGTAGAGAGGGTGGACAACCAGGACCTGAAGCAGCTGTTTGACCTGAAGAAGAAGCAGCTCCAGATATCTGGTCCAGGCCAGAAGATGTTCCAGCGCCTGCCTGCTCAGTTCTGTGACCTCGTCTGCAGGGTGGGCTGCCAGAGGGAGTATGCGCCACCTGCTGGTAAGAGTGTAGACTACAAGACCACTGTGTCTAGAAAATAGCTATCCAATGTAAAGTCCCTATGACATTCATACATAGTTCACTATGCCAGTCTGCATGTTCACAAAGCACAGACCTTTCCCTGCTGGGTAAAACATTACACCAGGATTTGATGATAGTCCTGTCTCTCCTATACCTTCACTGTGTCCCGCCTCTTGTTCACTCCCCCCTGTGTGGATTAGTGGATTTAAAAGCATAGGGTTGGTGTAAGCATGGGCCAATGTGTTCCACAGATCAGAAGTATGGAGAAGGGATCTACTTCAGTGGCAGTGTGAGTGGAGCACTGCAGCTGGGGAAGGACATACCAGAGGAGGAGTACCTGTACTTCATAGAGGCCCGGGTGTTGAAGGGGACCTCCACCGTCGGCTCACCTGGTCTGATTGTGCCGCCGTCACGGGGCTCAGACCCACTCCACATGTACGACAGTGTAACAGGGGGGACAGACACCTGTGTCATCTTCAATGGCCACCAAGCCCTACCTGAATACCTGGTCACCTGCAAAAAACCTCGGGCAAAGAAATATGAGTGAGAGCACCCCCCCCCCCCCCCCGCACAACATGACAGCTCAATATGTCATACTAACAACTAACATCTTCCAACATTATGGGCCGGTTTCAGAGACAAGGCTTAGGCCTAGTCCTGGACTAAATCACACTTTCAATGTAAAATCTCCATTGAAGATGTTTTTTAGTCTAGGATTAGGCTTAAGCCTTGTCTGTGAAACCGGCCCTATATCCAACATTATATCCAACATTATTAGGCTCCAATAAATCAGTCAAAAGCAGATTATTTGAGATATGGTCAGGTATTCTTGCTTCCATACAAAGCTACAAAGCCGTAAAAAAGACCAGTCGCACTGTATAACAACCTACTTAGGCTACCGGTAATGTTGCAACCGTCGTTTAGAATTGAATGCTTCGCTTTCATAATCTAGTAAAATCAACAGAGAGAATATACGTATACTGTTAAACAATGTATTTGTTTATATGGGACTGGCGCTGATTTGCTTCAATATCATGAGGGGTTAGAAATGATTGATTTGATACAGAAAAATGATTGTGAAATGATTTTGTGTTTGAAGCACCTTGTTGATCTATATGGGGTTCAGTGATGGTCTACTGTAGGCTATATACATGCACGATCAACTGGCTTTCATGGACCAATTCAAGAAATCTTTTTTTGATTGTATATAATTTCATGCTGATTTTGGTTAGGCATGATTTTTATGTTCTACTTCGTTGTCAGTAATAAGGTTGTCAAAAATTGTTTTCAAGATTTGAGTGGATATGTTAATTTGTTTTATTAGTTTTATTTGTTTTATGGATTATTTTAAAGAAGCAGGTGTCTGGATAATGAGTATTAGGTCCTTCCCTGCCTTCAGACAACAAGACAATACATCAGGTTATGGTTGAATTTGATTGATGTATTCTGGAATGGTTCAATGTAATGTGCCAATACACGTGAGTTAGAGAAATGACTGTTCTGATGCTGTAGAGAATGTAAGTGCCTTATGGAGAAAAACACTCGTGAATGCAACTGTACAACAGCTTACATTTAGGTTCTGACACCTTCCACCTTGTATGACAACAAATAAAGATCATTTGAGATCATCATTGGAGTTTTAACCCAACTGTTATTGTATCACAATGGAAATTAAATAAACAGGACAGCCATTTGATTGAAGTGCTCACATCTCTGATTACATCTCTGCACTGATCTAATCTAGGTACGGTATGTTGCTCCACTCCTCCCTCAGCTGACAACAACAACACAACTATGACGCTCAAATGCCCAGACACACACTTCCTCATACAGGTGCTGTTTCCTGAACACTGACAAAGCCTCCTGCACTAGAATGCACTGTTAATGGAGACTGTGTTTGAGCATCGTGTTTAGTCCAGGACCAGGGGGGTATTCCATCAACGTCGCTAAAGGAAAATCCAGGCTTAGTTTGATAAATCTCGCAAGATTTATCAAAATAAGCCTGGATTTTCCTTCCGTGGCGTTGATGGAATACCCCCCTGGTTTAGTGACGTTGATGGAATAAGCCCAAGTCTTGGTCTTTGTCCGAGAAACCAGGCCACAGACATTTAGAGGACAATAAGGAAGAGAGTGGAATTCCATTTAGATTTAATAAAATAGTAAGTCACTTTTGAACAAAATATACAGTATTACAAACATGTAGAAACACTTGACAAGTAAAGCAAAAAAATATACATATACAAACACAGTGTGTATATGTAACTGTTCCTGAATACATACAATGCTCTTTTAATTTACAATACATACACGAGTCCCTTAGGTTTAGAGGGCAAAAGCACAGTTGATTCTGTTGTCCATCAAAGCCCAGTCCCACTGCCTTCAGCCTTTGGGACATTTATGAACGTCTATTACTGGTAGATATTCCCCCTACCGACTACTCTCTCTCCCCAGAGCCTGGAGACAAGGTTACGGTTACCCCTCCCCACTAGCCTGGACTGACTCGGTCAGATAGCTGCTTTTGGGCCGACTATCTATTCATCAACACGAGACATGCTGTAACATCTATGCTAGGTTACAGACTGGTTGTACTGACTTCAGCTAGCACAATTTATTTGGCTACAGGTTGCGGCCTACACACGCGGCCTACGCGCACGCACGGACGCACGCGCACACATACACACACACAAATACACTACTGGCACATTATTGCATTATTCTAAGCCAGCTGCATGGACTGTGAATCTCTACATTGTACAAAGGACCATTCTCACATACAACAATGCACTCTCTGGAATGTGACGATTACTAGAGATAAGACATTCTTCCCTTTTATACGCCTGCACGCTGTCCCTACCTCTACCTCTACCCACGGCTGTCCCTACCTCTACCTCTACCCACGGCTGTCCCTACCTCTACCTCTACCTCTACCCAGGCTGTCCCTACCTGTACCTCTACCCAGGCTGTCCCTACCTCTACCCAGGCTGTCCCTACCTCTTCCTCTACCCACAGCTGTCCCTACCTCTAACTCTAACTCTAACTCTACCTCTACCCACAGCTGTCCCTACCTCTACCTCTACCTCTACCTGTACCTGTACCCACGGCTGTCCCCAGATCCTCGGTAGAGGCTAGCGGGATCTGTTACAGCAGGGCGGACGCCCATGGGGACGGCTGTACGAAGGCTGTTCATTACTACGAGACACTCCCATGGCTCTAACACCACCAGGCTGACACAGTGAATTATCCCAGGGCACAAACTTTCAAGAGTTAATAAAATAAAATAAAAAACGTTTGTGTTTTATTCGTGTGCACTATTCAGTCCCTGATTCGCAAAAAGACTTGCCTTGCTCTGACGAAGTGCCCGACACACACTACTAAGTTCTAATAAACTCCCTCACTGTCTCACACACACTGGTTGCCAACTTATTTAGGTATTTAGAATACCGGTAGGTTCTTTACAGCTTGCCGGGAGATAGAGGTGGATGCTAGGTGACTCCAGACCACACCAGTAGAGTTGGAAACACACGCATGCATGCACGCACCCACACACGCACCCACACATGCACCCACACACACACAGACATGCATGCACGCACGCACCCACATACACACAGACATGCATGCACGCACGCACACACGCAGGCACACACAGACACGCACGCACACTCACGCACTCTCTCTCACTCCGTGCTTTCGGCGACCACCGTGCCGTCCACCAGCAGAGTGTGGATGATGCCCTCCCGCTTCTTCCCGCTGCTCACAGCCTTGATGCAGCAGTCATGGTCTCCTAGTGTGAAGTGTGTCTCTGTCCCGTCCTCCACAAACTCCCCCTGCGCACACACACACACACACACACAGACATAGGCACACACACACACGTAAAGACAGCCATTAAGATCAGAACTTTCCCCAGGGTCAGTCACGAGTGACTTCTACACAGTGGTTGTGGTTAGCTGGACAATTGTTACAGAAATGCTCACCGCCGTCTCCATCATGTCTCCATTACACCAGATGTCCATGGTGTCTTTCTCTGTGGAGGAGAGACCAAGAGAACATCAGAGAGAGGTGTCAAGGTTACACAGGAAGTGAGATCACAGTATTCCTAAGGTGGGATACAGAATCTTGTCCTGAGGTACAGTATCTTGTCTTAAGGTACAGTATCTTGTCCTGAGGTACAGTATCTTGTCTTAAGGTACAGTATCTTGTCCTGAGGTACAGTATCTTGTCCTGAGGTACAGTATCTTGTCTTAAGGTACAGTATCTTGTCCTGACGTACAGTATCTTGTCCTGAGGTACAGTATATTGTCCTGACGTACAGTATCTTGTCCTAAGGTACAGTATCTTGTCCTGAGGTACAGTATCTTGTCCTAAGGTACAGTATCTTGTCCTGAGGTACAGTATCTTGTCTTAAGGTACAGTATCTTGTCCTGAGGTACAGTATCTTGTCTTAAGGTACAGTATCTTGTCCTGAGGTACAGTATCTTGTCCTGAGGTACAGTATCTTGTCCTGAGGTACAGTATCTTGTCTTAAGGTACAGTATCTTGTCCTGACGTACAGTATCTTGTCCTGAGGTACAGTATCTTGTCCTAAGGTACAGTATCTTGTCCTGAGGTACAGTATCTTGTCCTGAGGTAGAGTATCTTGTCCTGAGGTACAGTATCTTGTCCTAAGGTGGGGTAGAGTAGTTTTCCCTTAGTGAATGGATGTGACGAGTAGCCACCATCAGCCGCCATCACCACCACTGTCCCCTGCCCACACTGTCCCCTGCCCACACCGCACCGAAATATGCGGTTCCAGGATCGGCCTCTTGGACCACCTGAAGACCCACAAAGACCAAGAACCACGAGTGACCGCCGATGATGATGTGTATGTGTGTGACCGGCGTCTAATGATCGCAAGGTTTACGGTTCGATCCCCGGCTCCTCCTTTCCATGTATCGAGGTGTCCTTGGACAAGACACTGCACCCCAAAATGCTCCCAATGTTCCCAATGTGCCTTGCATAATAATAATAATAATAATTCATTATATTTATATAGCGCTTTTCCGAGGCTTAAAGACGCTGACAATGTGGAAAAAACTGAAAACACAGAAACAACAAGCAACAGATAACATGAGCACATAGAACACAGAGTTAACAAATGGCATGGTAGCTTGCCGGTTTGTGAATGAGAGGCCATTGTAAAGCGAGTTGGAATCCAGTCGCAGTTGCAGTCCATTTGCCATGTGTGTGTGTGCTGAGCCCCTGTATTATCTACCATCCCTGCCCTCCCCTGTGCCACGCTGTGTTGCCACACTAACCCGCAGTATCTCTTTCACTGACATGGCCAAGAGAGCAGGAGAGGGCATGCCAATAACTGCTGCCAGAGCACAAGGCTTCTGTTTATCTCTCAGTTTATGAGCACTGTATTTAACAACACTGCCTCAATTACCTCCAGGGGGGCGAAGGTCATGGAAATACCCAGCTTTTCAATACCCGGTTGCTTGGTGACACTTCTCTTGAGTACATCAACTAAGCTGCCAAATACAATGCAATCCTGTTATACAAACAAACACACACACACACACACAGACGGCCATACACACGCAGTTCTTAGAACAGGTGACTTCATCAGAACTGAGATAGAACCAAAGGTTGGGAGAGGCCACACACCTCGGCCTACCAGAGAGAAAGAGAGAGAGAGAGAGAAAGAGAGAAGAGAGGGAGAGAGAGGGGGGGGGGGGAGGGAGAGATAGATAGAGATTAACCTGTTGGGTTCAGATGGTATAAGACCTCTGGAGATGGTGTGGGCTTTAAGCAGATCAAGAGATCAGCCCTGCCCTCATATAACATCTGCAGATCTGACGGGTGACAGAGAAACCCTGTTGCTACAAACAGTCCAGCTTATCTCTACCATAGTACCCTGCATGGATTTTGTAATTTTTTATTTCAAGACTTTATTTCAACTCGGGGACCACTGAGGGAGACCCTCATTTCAGCACAGCTTGGACATGGATAGCCTAGCACTAGCGGTGGTTGATGGAAAGCGCTAGCATTAAAGCTAGCCTGACCTTAACACCTGCATAATTGCTTTGAGAACAGGTTGCTTCCATTACTGTTCTCCACGCTGTCTGGAATTGTACCTAGCTCAGGGTTCCTGCAGGTTTCAACAAGTTCAATTTCATACTTTTTAAGACCACTTTGAACATAATTTAAGACCTATTTCACGGCCATACAGGTAAATGTATGAAGGAAAATTGTTATGAAAGAAGAAATAAGTCCCAGAATTACTTACAAAGTACATTTATTCACGTTCAACACAAGAACATTGACTGAACATAACAGTACACAGAACTGTCTGTTTGTGTGTGTGTGTGTGTCCAGCTGCCAGTCACATTTGAAAGCAGCCTCTGGAGATGGTGTGGAGCCACCCCTCCCAAATTTCGTTGTTTGGTACCTGTACTATAGCAATGACAATAAAGACCATTCATTCATAACAAATGGAATGGAATGAGGAATGGTATCCAGCACATATCCTCCTCATTCTATTCTATGCATTACAATGGGCCCGTCCTCCGATTTCTACCTCCACTAGCCTCCCCTAGTTATACTACTCTTAGCACTTTGCCCCCCTCCCCCTCCCTAGAGGAAATCCATGACATGACTCCAGAGGTCAAAGTCATACAGGATGGATTAGCTACAGTCGATTTGATCTATCTCATCACGTTAAGACCGAGTGATTAAGTGAAAGGAAGGGAGGAAGGGAGGGAAGGTGGGAAGGAAGGAGGGAAAACTAAAAGAAGGAAGGAAGGAGGCAGGGATGTCATTTCTACACTGCTGTAGCAGGGCCGAAGAGAGGGAACGGACAAAGGAAGGCAGGAGGGAACAGACAGAGAGTGGGGGGGTGGGGCGGGGAGGCGGTGTGTCTCACCCAGAACCACCCTGTAGTCGCCGCCGTCCAGGTTGAGCAGCCAGGTGGAGGTGGTCTTGTTGCGGTTCTCCATGTATTTCTTCAGGCTCTTGCCGTCGATCTCCAGGGTGTATTCGTAGCGGAAGCCGCTGACCGCGTCGATGTTGATGGTGGCCTTGGTTTCGGCTCCGCCCACGCTGAACGACTCCTTCCCCACCAGCTTGAACATCCAGTCCTTCCGGACCACCTCCTGGTGTACCCAACCAATCAAACAGAAGAAGAATGATGATGATGATAATGATGATGATTATGATGATGGCACACTTCTATGATCGGTCACTGGACCAGGAGACTCTGAGATCATGTGTGCGGCTGATAGGCGACACTGGCAGCAACAGATGAGCTCGTTTACTAAGTTATTAAAATACTAGTAATAATATTGACAGTATTATTCTTAAGTTCAATTCCGATCAGGGTGATATTTGTTAGTAAAGAAAGCACTGGTGTGGTTCGGTCACCTTCCCGTCTATGCAGATCACCCTCTTCCCAGTGGTGGTGCCGTGCTCAAACTCAATGCGATGGATGCCGTCGCTCAGAGCCACCTCCCACACCCCGACCAGGTCGCCCGACATGCTGTCCTCTTCCTCTCCAGAGGGCGGGGCTCCTGGGGCAGCAGGTCTCTCTAGGGGGCGACACAGACAAGGCGGGCTATTCAGGGGTCACTCACCACTGCCTGTGGTTTCATCAAACAGTCTACAGGTCAACAAGCTACAGTACAACCCAACACCACTAGCAACCGTATCCAAACACTGAGTCATCACCCCTACAATACTGCATTAGGTAGCTAATAATACTACTGTCAATCCGTTTCAACTGCAGTATAATGAAGAGGAGTGTGCTGCAGGCTACCCCAGTGTGTGTGTGTGTGTGTGTGTGTGTGTGTGTGTGTGTGTGTGTGTGTGTGTGTGTGTGTGTGTTTGCATCTATCTGTAAGTCTATAATGGGCATTAGCTGACAGTAAGAGGCTTACTTTTGATGGCACAGTCTTTGAACTCGCATGGTCACTGTATCATCAGCTATCTAGGCAACTTAACTTAGCAAGCTGGTCGAACGAGGTGAACTTATGTTAGCAATCTTCTAACTACCCCGACCACTACCAGACATGTTATAGACGGTGTCAGATCGTGAGTTTAGAATGATAAGGTTCTATCTCCGTTTAGAATGATAAGGTTCTATCTCCGTTTAGAATGATAAGGTTCTATCTCTGTTTAGAATGATAAGGTTCTATCTCCGTTTAGAATGATAAGGTTCTATCTCCGTTTAGAATGATAAGGTTCTATCTCCGTTTAGAATGATAAGGTTCTATCTCCGTTTAGGGCAGTTCAGAGATATTGAGCGTCAAAGTGTTTACATTCCATTCCATTATGTTCTGTGAGATGGAACATTTGTATTTTATTAATTACTAACTCAAAAATGTCAACATTTAAAAAAATAACACCACACAGGCATTAATAAACACATAATGGATCAGATTATGTAAAAAAAAACTCAATTTTGACAAAAATGGAGATAGAACCTTATAATTCTAACGTCATGAGATGGCTAGCCAGGCAACACGCATGGCAACCAGACCATCTCAAGTCAGATGAGTAAACAAATGACGTAGCTAGCTAGCCACGTTAACCAGCTAGCTATGTGATGACCTTACCTTGTCGTATGAACAGTTTAGCGTAACGATAAACTACACAAGGGCAGGGTCCACCAGACAGATAGCGTTGATCTGATATCCGGATATGTTTATGAGTATTTGGTTCTGTAGACTGCGGCTTGAGCTGTGCTGCGCTGTCAGTCCAACGATATGGCAGTTACTATGACAACGACATGGGGGGAGGAACGTCAGAAACGTGACCCGGAAGTAAAGCGTGTGCAAGCTGTGTCGCCCACCTGACCTGTCACCATTAGCAACACTGGAGTCAGACCATTATGCCTGCTGCAGTGATAATGGATGAAAACTACGATAAACTGTTAGAGCAGTGCGAAACACAGGAGCTGGAGGTAAACATCACCCTGCCGTTTAACTAACCAGTGCTGTTTGTTGTTGTTATCAAGTTAGCTCGCGGGCAGCTAGCCGTCTACTGTTACTAGCGAAGTGCGACGCGGCTAGCCAGCGAGCTAACTCTGACATGTTCGCCTTCGTTTCAAGTCGTGATGTTAGAATTATAAGGTTCTATCTCAATTTTTGTCAAAATTGAGTTTTTTTACATAATCTGATCCATTAGGTGTTTATTAATGCCTGTGTGGTGTTATTTTTTAAATGTTGACATTTTTTAGTTAGTAATTCTACTAATTCATAAAATACAAAGGTTCCATCTCACAAAACATAATGCCTGGAATGTAAAAACTTTGACGCTCAATATCTCTGAACTGCCCTAAACGGAGATAGAACCTTATAATTCTAAACGGAGATAGAACCGTATCATTCTAAACTCACGAAATAGCTAGCTGCTATGCTGCTGTGGTTGTCATGTCAAGGGACATGTGAACTCAGCTAAGCCATGTCAATGTTAGTTATTCTAAAATCAGAACGAAATGATTGTGTACAAAATTGCAGCTTGATGGTTAAGCTGGCCAGAATACTAATAGCCTGGCTGATTCTCTCCTTCTGTCCCCAGGCTCCAGGTGGGATCGCCACCCCTCAGGTCTACGCCCAGCTGCTGTCCCTCTACCTGCTGCACAATGACATGTGGGTCAGACACACGAGTTTGTGTTTAGTACTAAATGACAGCTACCCGCATTGTCGCCATTCTCACTACTATTGGTTTGGTGTCGCCTACTCATTAAACTTGAACTTCGATACTTGAACTAGCCCTTTAATACACACTCTAAAAACCTGAACTATCCCTTTAATGCACACTCTAAAAACCTGAACTATCCCTTTAATGCACACTCTAAAAACCTGAACTAGCCCTTTAATGCACACTCTAAAAACCTGAACTATACCTTTAATACAGACTCTAAAAACCTGAACTAGCCCTTTAATGCACACTCCAAAAACCTGAGCACAACAAAGCAATTGTTTGAGACTTGTGAGAATTGCCACCACCACCATTGAGTCTTGGTTTGGGTTCATGTATCACATGTGACTTTATTGTCTCTCTTTCTACAGGAATAATGCCCGGTACCTGTGGAAGAGGATTCCACCAGCCATTAAATCGGTGGGAAGGGTTTCCTTTGTGCAAACTGCTGTTTTGAAGACTCACCTCTGATTTATCTGAATCCCTTCATGACATACAGCTTTGTTTGGCTGTTATTTTGTCATAGCATTTATTGTGGTTGTAGCTTGAACGATTGTGCATACTATGTCGGTGTACTAATATATATGTTACGGTACATGTGGGAATACAGTACATGTGGGAAAACTAGGGTTAGGTGCTAGGATGCTAGGGTTAAGGTTAAGGTTAGGGTGAGGGGTAGGGTTAGGGTTAGACATGCCAGCATGTACCAAGTCACCCTAGCACCTAACCCTAGTTTTCCCACATGTACCGTATTCCCACATGTACCGTAACATATACACAAACACTCTCACTCATCTTCTATCTACATCTACGTGCTCTAAATGATAATTCGCTAACAGCAAGACCTATCCTGTGGCATACTGTCATACTGTTCAGCTCTAATGGACAGAGGTGCTGTTGGTGTGTGCAGGCTAACCCAGAGCTGACAGCAGTATGGGCGGTGGGCCAGCGCATATGGCAGAGAGACTTCCCAGGCATCTACACAGCAATCGCAGCCCACCAGTGGTCTGAGAACATCCTGCCGGTCATGGAGGCTCTGAGAGGTACTGAACACTTTCTCACCCTCTTAAGACGAGGCTCTCAATGGGGGAAAAAATGAAAATGGAGCACTCGGTTACTAGAAAATGTATCCAAGGGACAGACAGAACAGCACGTAACGTCTTACTCGACTGTCATGGCCCTTACACTTCTCTATACTACTTAGTTCTATGCACCTTGGTTTGTATACATTACAGTTGCACATTCAGAATTGTTGATGCCCACCAGGGGGTGCCACTTGCACACTACATACAGTGTATTGTGTCCAAGCTGTGAGGTGGCGGAGGGAGCAAATGGCTGATTATTCATACGTCTGTGTAGCCTACACGCAGCCTGTGTGTTGTGGTGTCATGTTCTCTAGTTAGAACACACATATTTGGCTTTCATATTACCGATGACATAATTAATGGTTGAGAACAGCTGCAGTCAAAGTAGGGTAGCAGAAGTCAGACTGTCCTGCATGCTAACAAACTAATTAGCTAGCTAGTAAACAAAGACTGCCTGTATTTTAAACAGGATAGTTTGTCACAGTGCTTTCTGAATACGTCCCGCCAGGAGAGCATAACGAAGAAGGTGGGCTTTGTTTGATTCCCAGCCGCAGCTCCACTTCTTTGTTTTTCTCCAGCTTCTTCTTTTCATTTGCAAACATGTTTCACTGTCTGGAATTGAATGATGACTAATTCAATCTTCAATGATACTTGCAAGCTACCGATAGAACTACTTCAGCCCCGCCTCCGTTCGTTAACCAACCATTCAATGGTCTGCAACATCTACGCGGCCGGTCGCTCACTGGAACATGCGCAGACCCCTGGTTGCGTTGTTGTCAATGAAGCGTGAAGCGGCCTTTAGTCCTCATTGAATGTCTGTTGGATGGTCCCATTGTAGTTTATATGCAGGGTTAGGGTTATGTATGGCATTAGTCTGACAAGTTTAATCTAAACCTTTAGCAGCATTATCTCAATGAGCATACAGGGCCCCAATTTGATTCAGCAAATAGTGCTGAGCAGAGCAAAACATACCGTACAACTCAACTTAAATTGCAACTTGATTTGAACAATGTTGCAATGCAACAATGCACATGAAAATTGGGGCTCAGAGGCTATTTAACTCTACTGTCCCTTACGTTGTTGAGTTATGACTGCAGTGATTGATGGCTAGTACAACATACAGTGTTATTGAATGACTCAAACATCCAGCCATGAGCTCTGGCCTTTTCATTAGTAGAATGGACCACAGAAACATAGCTCTACCCCTACCAGTAGAATGTACTACAGAAACATAGCCTACTGGTCACCCTGGTCCCTCTGGTACCTCCCACGGTCACCCTCTTCCCCCTGGTCCCGCCTGGACCCCCTGCTTCCCCTCCCCCTCCTTATTTTGATCACTCAGAGTACACAGGAGTTAGTCCAGACCCCCCAGGGAAGAGAGACCTTTCCATGACCAGGAGCCTACTGTCCCACCACACTGACGTTGTGTAACAGTCATAAATGCAACCAAATGTGTCAGGGAGGCACCTGGGTGTGATGTGTTTTGTTGTTGTAGATTATTGGGTAACACAGGGTGCAAAACTAATTTGTTAGTAGATATGAAGAGATAAACATTTTTTATTGAATGTGTGAAAACAAGCAACATTTGATTAGTGTACAATGTTCACGAGTGTTATACTTTTTCAGTTGCTTTGACAGTCCCCCATAGAGGATGTTGTGGACTGTCAAAGTTTTGATTAACTATTGTATCTTTCGAAATTGTGTGTTTCGAAATTATAGTGAAAAGTTACTGTATAGGCCCACTAAAAATAGTATAGTAGTTCATAAGTCCCGCAATTAAGGGAATTGCCAGAGATCTCACAATACAATATTATCTCATGATACAATATTATCAAGATACATGGAAACTACGATATTCAGTGATTTAATATTGCCACAAAGATCTGTCATTTTCATTTTAAGCTCCATTCAGACTGTGCAAATTTGGGCTGTCCCAGACGAAAGATCACCAGTCGTGGCAATATCTGTGGTTGTGGGTCCAAAACAGTGTGCATGCATCAAATTGATGGTCGTACCCAAGATTATTAGTTCCATGTCGCACAGTGTGGCTTGCAATAAATCTCACAGTGTGTAGGAGGCTTCATGATAGGAAACAGTTTAATCAAATCATATTCAATCATCTACCTATTAAACTTTCTAAAAGAAAATGGAATTTAATGTAATAAATACAATTAGATACAAGGGACGAATGCATTGTACTGCATATGCTCCGATATATGTAAAACACGTTTTCTTTAACAAAAAATAAAACACATGAAGTGTGAAATAAAGAATATACTTAAAGGACGATCGTCGCAGAAAATAATATCACAATCCTAAACTGTATGGATATTAATGTTGACCCCAACACCAATCCCAAGGTATTCCTGGAAAGCCTGGCACAGTCGGGAATGGGTTCATTTAGGCCCACTAAGAAGAAACGTAGTCCCACTTTATCATCATAAATGGACTGACTTATATACCGCCTTATTCCAAAGCACTTTACAATGGCCTTTCATTCACCCATTCTCACACACATTCACACACCAAGCTACCATGAAAGGCACCGGCCCGCTCATTGGGAGCAATTTGGGTTCAGTGTCTTGCCCAAGGACACCTTGACATGTGGCCAGCCGGGGTTCGAACCGTTGATCTGCCGACCTTGCGGCCATTAGACGCCGGCTCTTCCTCCTTCGCCACAGCCGCCTCATCATGTTGCTCTGTCAGTCCCACAATATTCTTGGAAATCCTGGAGCTCGATGGAGGTCAGGAGTGTGTTGACGCAGCATGCTGTTGATCCATAAAGAGAACTCTATGTCTCAGTGTGACTGTCTGGGCCTGGCACATGGGCCTTGTTTATCTCTGCTCATGCAGTACACACCCCTGCCCCCTCCCACTGTCACTGCACGGGCTCCTAGTGTGACATGTGACATGTGGCAGCCACGGGGGGCCAGGGGCCATTTTCTCAGAATAGAGCCTGGCAAACAAGCAGAGAGGAATGTGTGGTGGTGGTGGGGGGTGAGGGGGGTCGGATCGGGTGTCTGGGCAGTGGAGTGCTCGGTATAAAGGACAGGGTTTCTGGTGTCCGTCTTCAGAACAGACGTTATCTTGCTAGAACTCCTACGCCCTTCGGAGCAGCAGCAGACACCACGGAGAAGAGCTCCGCTTCAGCTCACATAGCACCAACTCTCTAACCCTGTAGAGAGAGAAGTTGTCTCCCACAACCCACCGTGAAGAGGTTTAAGAAGCCCTAAAGGAGCTCCAGTTGTCAGCTGTAAGGAGAAATCTCCCCCCACCCCTCAGTATGGACGTCCAGAGGACAGGGTCTGTGGTGCGACCCCCCAGCCCCATGGAGAGCCTGGAGAAGCAGCTGAGCTGCCCCATCTGCTTGGAGATGTTCACCAAGCCCGTGGTCATCCTGCCCTGCCAGCACAATCTGTGCCGAGGCTGCGCCAGCGACCTCTACGACTCGCGCAACCCCTACCGCTTCTCTGGCGGCGTCTTCCGCTGCCCCACCTGCCGATTCGAGGTGGTGCTGGACCGCCACGGAGTTCACGGGCTGCAGCGCAACCTGCTGGTGGAGAACATCATCGACCTCTACAAGCAGCAGCAGGAGGGGAGCGGCGGAGGTGGCGGCGGCGGCGGCGGGGCCGAGACCCCCCTGAAGCCCAAGGACTCCAAGGAGCCCATGTGTCTGGAACACGAGGACGAGAAGATCAACATTTACTGCGTGACCCACCAGACGCCCACCTGCTCCATGTGCAAGGTGTTCGGCCAGCACAAGGACTGTGAGGTGTCCCCGCTCGCCAGCATCTACCAGGCCCAGAAGGGCGAGCTGAGCAACGCCATCGACTCCCTGGTGGCAGGGAACGCGCGGCTGCAGGCCCTGCTGAACCAGATGGAGGAGTCGTGCCGCGCGGTGCAGGACAACTCCCAGAAGGCCAAGCAGGGACTGGCCGAGCGCTTCGACCTGCTGTACGCCGTGCTGGAGGAGCGTAAGGCTCTGCTGCTGGAACAGATAGGCAAGGAGCAGGACGAGAAGGTGGCAGCTCTGCGGGCCCTGGCCCAGCGCTACGGGGAGAAGCTGCAGTCTGGCTCGGAGCTGACAGACACGGCCGTCAGGGCGCTTGAGCAGAGTGGAGCGGCTGAGTTCCTCCTGGCGTCTAAAGGCCTGATCACCCAGACCAAGGACGCCGCCAAGGGGTCGCTGGGGGAGGAGAGGCCCGAGCCTGGCTTTGAAAAGATGGACCACTTCACCCTGGCTACAGAACATGTGGAGACCGTGCTGGCTAAGATGGACTTTGGACTGCTCGACGATGATGAGTTTGAGGATGCGGAAGGGGAGGAGGAGGAGGAGGAAGAGGAGGAAGAAGAAGAAGAGTGATGGAACTTGAAAATGTGATAAACTGTGTACTTAAGAAGGTTCTTTCACCTGAACATTACTGGCAGGGACTCTAGTTGCAATGTCTGAGTTGTTGAGAAGTGGGAATAAGTAAGAAGGCAATAGTCTTCTTCTTAGTGGTCTGAATGTCATAATAGGAGGTTTGGGTATAATGGTTCAACCTAGCTATGAGTGCAATATGTAGTGGTTCTTTTTTGTACTCATTCAAACGTTGCCATTTTGTAAACTATAATGTTTCTTTTTATACTTTTGTATTTCGGTATCACGTTTATGCTGATATATATGTAATGTTGTTCTGTAGGTCAAATGTCCACTCCGATTGTTTACACCTGAAGACACTTTCTCATGTGTAGATAGACAGCAATGGGACTAGGTTGGTGTGTAGTGATTTCTCATCTGACTCTAGGATGTCTATGGTTGTATCAAATTGATAAATGCTTGACATGATTGCGTGCACTTAAACTGGTGACAGAATGATCTGTCTTCACTGGAAGCTGAAATAAAGGAGCTTCAAACTGCCTCCTGTACATGTGCGTCTGTTTACTGTGGTGTTCTCATTACGACACAGGAAAAACACGTGTGCATCCAGAAAAATGAGTTTGAAGATGAGAACAGTTTAACTGTTCTGGAGGGACCCTTCCCTCCTGGGTTCGTCCGAACATGTCGACTGGGCAGGATTAGGAGGTTAAAAATAAGCGCCCTTGCCAAGGCCTCGCCTGCCTGGCCTAGTTGGTGAAGAGTTGGGGTCTATTTATAAAAGGCGAGAGGGTGAGAAACGACAGGGCCCTGATATAGAGTGTCAGTGAAGGGCAGGTGGGGGTCCTGTTTCTCAACCCCACCCCCACACCGTCACAGACCGCCTTGCTCAGCTAACCCAGCAGTGCGTGTGTCTCAATAGTCTAGAGTGGCTTCCTCTCCTTGTGTCCTACCGTTCATCTGCGCTTCGATGTGGAGACAAGTAGACGGGTAACAACAGTGCAGTGTACGCCTGCTAATGACTCGTCATCATCAAGGGGGGGCAGCCAGAGTAGAATGTTGACCTGTGTCCAGTGGGAGGAGGGGACAACTAAAGGGCCTGTCGCCTGACCCGCAAACTCAAAAAGAAGAATTTTACAAATTGGTTCAAATGTGTTAAGAGTTATGGTTAGGGTTAGCCTTTGACCTAGCTCGGGCTGAAAAAGGGATGCTGGTCAAGAAAGTCTCTTTAGTCTCACCCGTGTGAGGAGATTAAGAGAGGTATGTAGAGGGTGCAGGCGGGTGGGTAGGCGGGGTGCTATGTGAGTCATCTGTGGATAGCTGCTTATCGTATGGTCAGCAGGCCACAGGCCGAGGTAAAAATACACACCAGGCGACCATGTTACAGAAATCCCCTTGAGGTGATCTGCTTCCATGGCTTTCCACGGTAGTCACAGCATACAGTAGTCCCTACAGTAGTTGCAGCACATAGCCTAGTAGTCACTGAATAGGCCCCATCAGACCAATAGTCCCCATGCCTGTGAAATTGGTTGTCCACCCACTGGACTCTCTAATAGAGATGAATCAATACACACACACACACACACACACACACACACACACACACACACACACACACAAATTCCAGCTTCGTTGGCCAAGTGCTTTTCCAGCCATGACATCACACCCATAGATTGCTTGGAAACATCACTTTGTTCATTTAACAAGCAGTCTCCACTTCCACCACAGGAAACTGTGTAGGAGAAAGGAGAACTTTTAGACTGTCCTCCCCCTCCTCCCACCAAACCCACCCTCCAGCTGTCTCCTCTCGTCCCGGTTGTTATTGTTACCATCACTGGCGGTGTTGCCGCGAACGGGGGATTGTTGTTGCGTGTACACAGAGACTGTTGCTAGGCGATAAGGCAGCGAGGCCGTAACCTCAGGCTAGTACATAAGACCTTTCAGAGCAGCAAACAAACGTATGTGTGTGGGAAAGCGTGATTGTGTGTGTGTGTGTGTGTGTGTGTGTGTGTGTGAGAGAGTGTGATTCTGTGTGTGTGTGAGAGAGGACGTGATTGTGAGTGTCTGTGTGAGAGAGTGTGATTCTGTGTGTATGTGTGTGAGAGAGAGCGTGATTCTGTGTGTATGTGTGTGAGAGAGGGCGTGATTGTGTGTGTGAGTGTCTGTGTGTGTGAGAGAGCGTGATTGTGTGTGTGTGTGTGTGTGTGTGTGTGTGTGTGAGTGTGTGAGAGAGAGCGTGATTGTGTGTGTGTGTGTGTGTGTGTGTGTGAGAGAGAGCGTGATTGTGTGTGTGTATGAGAGAGCGTGATTGCGTATGTGAGAGAACGTGAGTGTGTGTGTGTGAGAGAGAGCGTGATTGTGTGTGTGTGTGTGTGTGTGTGTGTGTGTGTGAGAGAGAGAGAGAGCGTGATTGTGTATGTGTGTGTGTGTGAGAGAGTGTGTGTGTGTGTGTGTGTGTGTGTGTGAGAGAGAGCGTGATTGTGTGTGTGTGTGTGTGTGTGTTAGGGTTAACTGTCAGCTGTGTCGGGTCGAGGGTTTGCTGATGTCGTCAAGGAGCAGGTGCCTTTAGTCTGACTCTGAGCTTGTTTTGGACTCTTCGATTTTCCTACCTCTGTTTCCACTATCATGCTGAGAAAGGCATTTACATGTTTTAATTGTGTGTTTGTGTGTGTGTGTGTGTGTGTGTGTGTGTGTGTGTGGGGGGGGGGGGTTTGATGTTGAACATTCGGCCAGACAACACATACGACACCCCAGAGAAGGAGGAGTTTATTCTCTAGTCTTAATGTAAGGCAGGGAAACCATATTGTGTTGCAGTTTACAGAAAGCTTTCTAGTGTAACCAGTGCACTGAGACTGATCTGTCTGTGTCTCCGGTCCCTATGGTCACATGTGTCTCCCTCCCCACCCCCCTTCCTCCAGAGAGCACCCGGAGGCGGGCGTACGGGCTGGTGGCCCAGGCCTACACGTCCATCACGGCGGAGGACTTTGCTGCCTTCGTAGGCTACTCAGTGGAGGAGGCGGTGAAGGGTGAGACGGGGCGGGAGTCCACACACACCTCTCAGCTCTCTGGGCTGCACGTCGCCAACACCAGATGCATTGTGGTCCTAGTTGTACACATTCAGAATCAGCCACTGAGATTGCCGTAGAGGCTGAGTAGCAATCTCTCTCTCTCTCTCTCTCTCTCTCTCTCTCTCTCTCTCTCTCTCTCTCTCTCTCTCTCTCTCTCTCTCTCTCTCTCTCTCTCTCTCTCTCTCTCTCTCTCTCTCTTCCCCCCCCCCCCCCCCCCAGGTGTGGTGAGCCAGGGATGGCAGGCTGATCCAGCCACCAGGATGGTGATGCCTCAGAAGCCAGGTAGGTGGCGCTGTTGTTGTTGTTGTTCTTCTTCTTCTTCTCCTCTCCCTTCTGTCCTGTCGGCCCGCTGTCCTCTCCTCTCCTCCTGAGTTGGCCCATCACGCCCTCATCCTGTGCTGAAGGTCTGCTCCAGGAAACCAGGGCCAGGGCAGTGAATTATGGGTCATTTATTTTCTCTCTGACACTGGCCTGTCACTTCTCCTCCTACTCTCCCTCTCTCCTCTCCCCAACCCCTCCCTCCCCCCCTCCTCCTTCTCACCTGAATTCTCTGGCTTTTCTTTTTCATTTCACATTTTTGGCTGCCCCGTTGGAGAAGTTCTCCCTCTCTACTCTTTCACGTACTCTCTTTCACCTCTATGATCTCCGCTTTCCACTCTCCCTCCCTCCCTCCCTCCTCTCCTCTCCCCTCTCTCTCCTCTGCCTCTCCCCACCTCATCCCTCTCTCCCTACATGTGGACAGGTCCAGTTGGGTGGCCAGTGATCAAACCTGTTATAGACATATTTATTGATGTAAACATTGTGTTTATGTTGTGTCTGTACTGTTCAGCAGTCTCTCTCTCTCTAATCAGTTCACCGTCATGGTGGACATCTGTGGCGCACATGTGCTACGCTAGGCTACGCTAGGCTAGACTACGCAACACTACACAAGCAGCCAGTAGCCTTGCTATTAATTCGGTTGTTAAGTCGTGACGTGTTTCCAGGTCCAAAGTTGGCTGAGGCGCTGTCTTCGAAATGCCTCAGTAATAATAATAATTCATTATATTTATATACCGCTTTTCCGAGGCTCAAAGACGCTGACAAATATGGGAAAAACGGGAAAGTGCCCCTTGTTGTATGAATAGATCCGAGTCTAAAAAACACTGGTACTCTGGTGCAGGGAATTTCTGGTTTGGACCCGGAAATTGCTAAACGTCACGTTTGATGTCAGACTTAACAACCGAATAGTAATGTAATGATTGTAGAAATGATGGGCCTGCTATTGTGTGTGTGTGTGCGTGTGTGTGTGAGAGAGAGCGTGAGAGAGAGAGAGTATGAGGTGGTGGTGATTCACTAGTGTTGGGTGGAGGAGGAGAGGAGCTGTAGCATGCTGTCTCTGGGCTGCAGCATGTGTGCGGTGCTCTGACAGGGAGGTGATACAGGAGAGAGAGAATTTGGCTCTGAGGGATCCCTCTGCTCATCTCTCTTTCTCTCTGTCTCTCTCTCTCTCCAGATCCTCCCCCTGTCTCGCTGGTTCCTAACGAGCAGCAGCTGGCCAGACTCACTGACTACGTGGCTTTCCTTGAGAACTGAAGAATTCCTCCTCAAACCGTCTGCACTGAGGAGGACACCCTCCTCCTTAAGCTGGGATGGACCCTAGATGGTCTCCCCCAGTCACGTTCACTCACTCACACACACACACACACACACACACACACACACACACAGACACACACACATTCAGCCCTTGACCTGTGTTAACTGTATCATGCTCACTAGCTGGTACCATATTGATTTGTAAATGTCCTGTTACCTTCCAATTCATGACGTAATGATGTATTATATTGTTTTGGGAGTTTCTTTAACCGCCTGATTCACATGGAACTGCAGGTTTTTAAAGCTGTCGCAGGTTTTGCAACAGGTTTTGCAGCAGGTTTTTGCAGCCGCAAACCTGATCATTATAATTTTAGACTCTACGCAAGGCCTTCTCTGAACCTTCAAAGGTTGCCTTCAATCTAAATAGTCCAGGTACAAGATACAATAACTCTTGGCAGGTGTCCCCATGTCTAGTTCATATCTGGAGGTGTCAACAGCACGTGTAGATCCAGTATCATCTACATGTAAGGAAAGTGACTCTGAAATGTGAAACCCCCTCGCTCCAACAAACTCTTCCATCTTTAGACTTGCAGTTTGTGTTAACCTTTCACTCATGAATAAATATTTTGTTTGTTTCTAATTCTGGGTGTCTGTGTCTCATCTCTGGATGTCCGCTTGTTTATAACAAAGCTTTCCCATGGTTGTGTGCTACAATGAGGATTTCTTTCATGTGGATTCAAAATACAGTAGATTGTTTGATTATTTATATTTGTTTGTGGTTATCATATTTGATCATTTGATGGTACGGTCTTTTATTAAGGTTAGGGTGTGCAACAAGTAGGCTACTGCACCAGTAGATAGGCAGCTGTCTCCATCTCTAGCATCTTGATCAGTGGAGGCTGGTGGAGGTAGAGTTTGTCCTCCGATTTCTACCTCCACCAGCCTACCCTGATCTTAATCCATTGTGTCTGCTCTTAGAGGTCACCTGTGTCAGGACTGTGAGGTCAGAGATCACCTGGCTGTGAGGTCAGAGGTCACATGTCTGTGAGGTCAGAGGTCACATGTCTGTCAGGGCTATGAGGTCACATGTCTGTCAGGGCTGTGAGGTCAGAGTTCACATGTCTGTCAGTTTCATCCCCTCTTCAGAAGAGGTCGGGCTGGGGAACTGGCCAGGGAACTGACGTCTCTCTGCAGAGGAAACAGAAACACTCGTAAAATGATCAAATGTGGTTTCATTCTGAGACACAAACAAGACGCCACATGGTGGGAGGAGAGGTTTATCACACACGCACACACACGCACACACACGCACGCACGTACACACACACACACACACACACACACTCACAATACAACTTCATCTCCAGATGTCTCCTAGATCAGGTTCACTGATAGAACTTTCTCTGGCTCCATCTGGCCTCTGACCAGCCTGTTGATGGGTCAATGACGGATAAGGTTTTCAGAAGTGCAAAAAGTTAAATGATGTATAACACATTTTCCATTAATATCTATAAACAGTGGCGGCTGGTGGTGATACTGAGTGGGGGAGCTAATAAATCCATTAGGCCTAGGGCCTATACCCATCAATAGTTCACACTGCAGCAACAGCAGCATCACATCTGAGATACAGTGCCAACTAAGTTACAGTAATAATGCTCTACAACAAAACTAGAGAAGTAGGCTACCTACAAAAACGTTCTGATGCCAAAAGCGCTCTCTCTTTTTTTCTCTCTCTCTCTCTCTCTCTCTCTCTCTCTCTCTCTCTCTCTCTCTCTCTCTCTCTCTCTCTCTCTCTCTCTCTCTCTCTCACACACACACACACACACACACATACACACTTTTCTCAGTACAGATTATCCCATGCCAATTTTTAACAAAAACACAATGCAAGAATGATGAAATGATAGGCTACATGATAGAAGAGACGCTCTATCATAGCCTAAGCCTACAATATCAGAAAAGGTTCCACCAAAATCAATCAGTTCTAAGGTTTAACAATTTAATATTTCTTTAATTGAATAACTTTCTCATCTTTATTGTAAAAGATAGGGGGGCTAGCCCATTTATACCATCCGCCCCTGTCTATAAATGATGCTGCTGCCTCAGGGGAGGCTGGCGAAGGTAGAAATCGGAGGACAGGCTCATTGTAATTCATGGAATGGATAGTAATAGTATCAAACACGTGTGTGTGGATTAGAATTAGTAATAATGGTATCAAACACGTGTGTGTGCAATAGAATGAGTACTGGTATCAAACACGTGTGTCTCACCACCACTGTGTATGTGTGTATGTAGTAGATGTAAACGTGTGCCTGTCAGACATGTTTGTCCATATGTGCTCTAGGTCAGGTTCAGCCTCATATAACTCTCTAGACCTCGGCCCGATGTAGGTCACATGCTCAGAAATAACGTTTGTGTGTGTGTTCGTGTTCCATGCTGTGTCAACGGATGCCTGGACATGTTGCGAGCGACACGTGTCGGTGTATGCTAATTAACACACCCTGCATCGCTTTACACTGCAGACACACACACACACACACACACACACACAGCTGCTGCACATACAGTATCAGTGTGCTTGCATTACTGTACATACCAAGGACGTGTGGTCAAGGGAGACAAAGCAGAGCCTCACCTGTCATACTCCAATGAAAATAGCTGTTATGAAAAGTAAAATAAATAAATCTATATATTATTATTATTTTCACTGATATCTTATAAATGTAATTTCTGTATGATTCCAATAAAAAAAAATTGTACAAAAATGGCCAATTTTGTTCCGCTGCAAATACAGGGAGAGACGAGAGGTGCGGCAGCGACGAGCTCAGCCTCACCTGATTGGTCAACACCCCCTCAGAAACTGGATGGAGCGCAGGCAATAAGTGCATGCCTGTTACAAACATGAAACTGCAATGAAAAAGCACCAGAGTCTGTCTCACTGAGGGGCGTGTATTGAGCCCACGTTTCTTCCTCCACATTAGCTAGCTCCTGCAAAAACATTTCCAGCAGCTGCAAAAATCTAACCTGAACATTTTCTCAAAATTGGACTTTCAATCAAAGTGAGTGAGTGATAAACTGTGGAAGACCAATGCCTGAACTTAAGGACCTTCTGCAATTGAAGGGACAAAAAATAATACGGTTGTTTCAAATGGAGTGTTACTGCAACTTGTCCTGGCTGTCAACTCACAGCTAGCCATAGCACTGTAGCTGGAGCATACTCAGCATAGATATGGTTTTTAGGATATTTACTTATTTACAAGTAAAGGTAAGACCATGCATTATATATTTTCATTTGTGAGTATGAATAGTGGAACTGCATTTGCCTGCGTGTTCAAGGAATGCTGATATATTAAATATGAAACATACGGTCGCCAATAGTATTCATAGCTTTCAGTCACGTGGTTTCTTCCCTAGCAACCACCAACCTGACGGGCAAAAAGTATCATAGCAACATCGCTCAACATGGCTGCCTACTATTTAGACCACCTCACCCATGAAGAACTATCAAGATACACGACGGTGATAGGAGTGGAGGATTGACACCATTCAAATAGTGTTGGATTCCCTGTCTTCTACTCTATCCGGACACGTTGGAATTTTTTCCCTAACCCCCGGAGAATCAAAGTTATTGACCTGCAAAGGGTGCCTCCTTGACCGGCTTTTCCCGTGAATAACACCGGTTATGGAGGTGGTACAAACATAAGACTATTATTGCTAAATTCACCATCAGTATACGGTCATTTTGAGCCCTTAACCACCGCGCTTACACCCCGAGAAGATATACTTTTAATATGAAACTCGATCAACCGGGCGTTCACCGGCTGCTGGACGAAACTCCCAACTCCCGCTGTCAGCGAGGCGAGGGAATATTTATATCCGGGAATTCGCTCCTTGCTGTGTCCACGGTGATAGGAGTGGAGGATCGACTCCATTCAAATAGTGTTGGATTCCCTGTCTTCTACTCTATCCGGACACGTTGGAATTATTTTCCTAACCCCCGGAGAATCAAAGTTATTGACCTGCAAAGGGTGCCTCCTTGACCGGCTTTCCCCGTGAATAACACCGGTTATGGAGGTGGTACAAACATAAGACTATTATTGCTAAATTCACCATCAGTATACGGTCATTTTGAGCCCTTAACCACCGCGCTGACACCCCGAGAAGATATACTTTTAATATGAAACTCGATCAACCGGGCGTTCACCGGCTGCTGGACGAAACTCCCAACTCCCGCTGTCAGCGAGGCGAGGGAATATTTATATCCGGGAATTCGCTCCTTGCTGTGTCCACGGTGATAGGAGTGGAGGATCGACTCCATTCAAATAGTGTTGGATTCCCTGTCTTCTACTCTATCCGGACACGTTGGAATTATTTTCCTAACCCACGGGAAATCAAAGTTATTAACCCGCAAAAAGTGGGTTTTGCCCGTGGGTTTTGCCCGCAAAAAGTGCCTTTTGCCCGTCAGGTGGGCGTTTCCACTATGCTGTGACGTCACATGAAAGCTATGAATTGCCAAACTGCCAATTGAATGGTGAATTTAACACTAGAACACCCGTGCCTTTTTAGTGAGGCCGTGAGTGAATAGACATTCTGGAAGTCTTCCTTGCCCTGAGCCAGCAGGGAGATCCCATCTCTCAGCAGACGTCGCTGCCTCTCTACAACACTGGCAGATCATGCACTCCCCTGCCATGAGAATCTACAGCCGCACCTTCTCGTCCCCCCTCCTCCCCAACCACATTAATCATTGGGGATTCCATAACCAGGAATATCTGTTTCTTTAACTCAACCACACACTGCTTCACCCTGGAGCCCCAGCCCCTGACATCCTGGGTAAGTTCCCGGGGCTGCTACGCTGTCCTGTCCTCTATCAAACGGGTAGTAGTCCATGTAGGGACAAACGATACAGCTCGTCAGCAGCTGAACTTACCCAAAATAATTTTAACAACCTTTTTGACTTTTTAAAAAAGTTGTGGAAAGTCTATTTTTTTAATCTCCAGTCCTATTCCCACATTGGCCCACGGAGCAGCGCATTTCACCAGAAACCTCAGCCTCCATACCTGGCTCCAATCCGCCTGCAGAGCTCACAATACAGGCTTTATTGACCATTGTTTTGGTGATCACTCCTCCCTTCTTAGAACTGACGGACTCCACCTCCAGCTGTAGATATGGTACCCAGAAGTTCTCCATCCCTGTTGTGACTAGTAGCAGAATCAACAAAGTGAATTCCATTCACACTGCAAAGTTGTTAAACTTGATAACTAACAACCATTCAACCGTTCTAACAACCATTCACTAGGCCATAGCAGATTTCTATTCCCTAAGCAGTTCCCCTCACAGCAGCCATCAATAACCGTTAAGGCAGCATTGTTATTACACAGCACAACCTGGACCTATTATACCTAACAGAGAATTGGCCTGATATGAAGAACATGGCAGAAGTACTGTTGGAATCAGCCCCCCAAACCTAAACTTTATGGATGCACCCAGAGTAAAAAAGAAAGGGAGTTGCTAGTTGTTCCTGTCCACTTTCAGTGCAAACCTAGGAAATGTTTTTTCCTTTGAATATCTTGCTGTTGTACTAAATAATGCATTACTCCTTACTACCTATAGGCCCCCAAAGTACTCTGCTGTTTTTCTTGAGGAATTTGGAGAACTGTTGTTTCTATGGACTATGACTGCTTGTCTATATTTGGTGACTTTAATCAAGAGACCAGTACCAGAGATCTAGTGGATGCGTATTTTAAAACCATGTCTGACATGTAGTCAGGAGCGAGGCCATGTGGTGCCTTGTAAACCAATAAAAGAATATTAAAATCAATTCTACGACTAAGAGGTAGCCAGTGCAGTGATTTAAAAACAGGTGTAATGCGTGCTCTCCTTCTGGTCCTGGTTAAAACACAAGCAGCTGCATTTTGTACAAGCTGGAGTTGATCAATGGCTTTTAGGTAGACCACAGAGGAGAACATTACAATAGTCCAGCCTGCTAGTGATAAAAGCGTGCACTAGTATCTCAGTAATGGCCTGGGAGAGAAACAGACACACTATCATTTTTAAAATAATAGATGGCAGATTTGGTTACATTCCTGATGGGGGCATCGAAGCTTAAATGTGAATCAATGATGACACACAGGTTTTTGGCCTGGTGCTTAGGACTGAGTGCCAGTGACTTCAATTTAGAGGTCAGTTTCTCTCTCAGAGTCTCTGCTCCAATGATGAGTACCTCTGTTTTGTCCTGGTTGAGCTGAAGGAAATTCGGAGCCATCCAAGCATTAATGTCTATAATACAGTCATCAATAGGGCTTGTGTCTTCATGTTACTTGGAGCTGTACAAAGAGAAACAGCATTCTTAGAACATTGAGATGAATAGAGCCAGAACGTTTTTCTTCTCTGATATCACCAGGCATGTTAATAATACACAGTCTTTTTGCCACCATTGCTAGACTAACCAAACCGAAGGCTCAATTATCTGCAAACCTTTCCACAATGAATTTGCATCTTCTAATAGTAACAAAATTAAAACAATTAGACAATCTATTATGACAAACAGAAACAGGCTTCCATCTCCAGTAGCCCACAAAAGCAGCATCACTAAAATGTCATACTTTGATCTCAAGGCTCTTGAAGAAACAGTACACAACCTTAAAACCTCCACCTGTTGCCTGGATTCACTACCCACAAACCTTTTCAAAACAGTATTTAGCTGTCTTGTGGTGGATTTATTGCAAATAGTAAATAGTTCTCTTGTAATCAGGCACTTTTCCAAAAGCATTGAAGACTGCCGTGGTCAAACCCCCTACTAAAAAAGAGCAGCTTAGATTCCTCTGTAATGAACAACTACAGGCCCATGTCTAACCTGCCATTCAGAGATAACATAATGGAGAAAATTATCTATACACAGCATAATGAATTCCTGACCTCTTGGAGCCTTCTCGATCACTTTCAATCTGGGTTTAGGCCTAATCACAGCACTGAGACAGCTCTTATTAAGGTTTTAAATGACATTAACCTTAACACTGATGCTGGAAAAGTCAGTCCTAGTGCTATTGGCCCTTAGTGCAGTATTAGATACTGTTGATCATGATATACTCCTAGACAGGCTAGAAAACTGGGTAGGCTTATCTGACACAGTTTTACTGGTTTTACTGGTTCAGGTCCCATTTTATTTTTAATTTTTTTGCATTTGTTTTTGTATACACGTGAAAAAAAAAAGTATAAACGCACTTACTGTAATGCCAAAGCAAATTCCTATATGTGTATGCATAATGGCAATAAACGTTATCTGAATCTGAATCTGAATCTGAATCTACAGGACAGGGACTACTTTGTCTCAGTTGGTAATCTGACCGCACAAGCATGACCTGTGGAGGGTAGGGTTAATCCTAACCCTAACCCTGACCCTAACCCACGTTAAGTCAACTACAAAAATAGCATATTATTATCATCTAAAAAATATCGCGAGAATTAGGGGTTACAAGCATGATCTTGAGAAACGTATCCACACTTTTATATCTAGCAAGTTATACGACTGCAATGGCCTTTTTTCTGGGCTCTCCAAACCAGCACTTTCAATGTACGGGTACACAGAGTAAAATTCTTGGGTTCAGGTTCCAACGACATTGGCATTGCAGCAGAATACAACAACTATAATAAAATAAGCAGCAGAATATAAAAACAACAAATCAACAATCAACCATAGCAGCGATAGCGGCCACAGTAGCATGAACATTAACATATGAACATTATTAATGTAATCAACATCAACATTTCTCCCATTCTGAGATCATTACAATGGCTCCCTTTACCTCACAGAATAGGTTTTAAATTCATGCCCATTGTTTACAAATCACTGCATGGTTTAGGGACAAAATACATCCATGACATGTTAGTGCCATGTTAGTGACATGTTAGTGCCATGTTAGTGCCATGTTAGTGCCATGTTAGTGACATGTTAGTGACATGTTAGTGCCATGTTACAGGGATAGTGGTGGTCTAGTGGATAGTGAGTTGGACTTGTGATCGGAAGGTTGTGAGTTCAAATCCCGCCTGAAGCCACACCACTACTAGTGTGCCCTTGAGTAAGGCACTTAGCCCTCAGTTACTCCAGGGGGAATGTCCCTGTAAT
>NC_137677.1:44056958-44074458 GCF_963989245.1 Nansenia antarctica
CGGAGCGGTTCAGTCATGTGTTTGTGTTACAGGCCGAACGGGCAGGCAGGCGAGGGCCTGGGGGCTTTCATGTGTTTGTGTCAGCAACTGTAAACAGAGGTAGGCAGGTCGACCGGCTCCACGTCCTCACGCCTTACATCCAGATGTTTCTAATGAGGTCTCAAAGGTGCAGTGTGTGTTACATCATGGTGCATGCCACAGCAGTGATGACACAGGGCTATACAGGAGGCCCCAGAGGGAGCTGATATATTTATATAGCACATATTCATACAACCGAATGCAAATGCATAGTGCTTTACATAAAAACACCCAAAATAACAATTAAAAAGTTTCAAAATAGGTCACCATTTAAAATACAATAAATTAAAAGCTGAACAAAAAGAAGTGCAATACAATAACAATTTAAAAAGTTCAAGTCTAAAATCAATAAATAAAAACGCTCAGTCAGTTAAAAACCTACCCTAAACTGTCAGTATTTAAAAGCCGAACAGAATATAACAGTCTTCATTTTAAAAAATGTATAAAGATGGTCTTGTGATAGCTTGTTTCAATGTTTTGCTGCATCGTGAGAAAATGCAGGCTCTCCACTTTTGGTGCTCTCTCTTAGAACAGTTAAGTTCAAGTTGGATACGTTTGCCTAACAGGAGCATGTAGGCAAACTTACATTAACATACTTACATTACTTCGAGAAAAATGATTCTCTGTATTTGTTGTAAGGCCAACAACAATGTTAACACCTTTATTTTATTTGTTCGAGATTATTGGCAGGTATTGTGTTTTCAGTCAATTGTGATGACAATTTATTTATGTTTGGCTGAGAAAGCAAAAATCCTCAAAGGTTTTTGACACTGATGTTGCTTATTGTGGCCAGTAGGAGGCACTCTTCCCCCTGATACAAGGTGGCCCTGAAATCCAACCATTTTTAACTGACATTGAACCATTCAATTGTTCACGTTCACTGGTACACATTTGGCAGTTAAGAGTCTCTCTCTCTCCCTCTCTCCCTCTCTCTCTCTCTCTCTCTCTCTCTCTCTCTCTCTCTCTCTCTCTCTCTCTCTCTCTCTCTCTCTCTCTCATCTCTCATGTAATATTTAGATTTCAGAAGATAATGCTTCTCTGTGTTGTGTTTCCCGTAGCTGTGTTTTAGTGGTGAGGCTTGTTTAATGTTTCATTAAACCAAAAAAAAGCCCTGAACATCTGACCCTCCGTGAAAGGAGAGTTTCCATGTGGGACGGTGAGTCATGAGCCTGGGACTGACGAGAAGCCAGGAGGATGTGGGAGAAAGAGAGAGAGAGAGAGAGAGAGATGATGATGAGAAAAAGAGAAAGAAAAGGAGGGAAAAGGCTACACGATAGAAAAAAATAGGGAGCAGTGGGAAGAAGGAGGAGAGAGAGATGGATGAGTGGAGAGAGAGTGAGAAAGAGTAGCTGATTAGGCTAGTGGGGATTAAGAGAATAAGACTGGGAGAGGAAGTGAGAGATGAAGAGAGGGGGAGTGAGAGATGGAGGGAGAGGTGGGGAGGTAGAGAGGAATGGAGAGAGAGGGAGAGGTTGGGAGGGAGAGAGAGGGAGTGAGAGATGGAGAGAGGGACTGAGCGATGGAGAGAGAGTGAGTGATAGAAGGAGAGAGAGAGAGGGTGAAAGGGGGGTAGGGGGTAGGTAGACGGACCTCAAGGGCATAGAGACCTCGGACTGGGTCAGGGTCTGTCTGAAGGAGCCGTTGGTTCCGGTTGGACGGTTTATGCAGCAGCATGTACCAGGATGTTTGAACTCCAGTCTCAGCTGTGGCCACCAAAAGCCAGTCTGTTTATTCTGCAGTATGTGCTCTCTATTAGCTTCTGCACAGTCATTGTTTACAGAGAAACTGGGCGCCATTTTGGGTCGAGACTTAGCACCATTTTGGGTCGAGACTTAGCACCATTTTGGGTCGAAACGGGGCGCCGTTTTGGGTTGAGACACACACGATTAGTGAGAGGTAGTCGAAAAAGGGGCTCTAAAGCTATTCTTCGTCCAGGGGTATTTTCTTACGGATGTAGTCATCACATTCCGCATCACAATAATCTATAAAACAGAGTTAAGTTACGATCAGCTCTAAACATGTCTCTGAAGAAGGACGGCTGTTATCTCTAGTCGGCTCGTCTCACTCTCATCTCGTCTAAACCACTAACAGCTGCCCTTTCAACTCCAAGAAGAATTCGAATAGCAGCGGCGGGTGTAAATCTGTAACAGTGAGACAACCATTAACTGTGTTTTATAGACTATTGTGATCAGATGTCCTGGGCCAGGGAGCAGCAGGGCTGGATGCGGATGGGGAACACATTGGGCTGAACATTTCGGAACGAGATGAACCCAACGAGAGATAACAGCTGCCCTCCTTCTTCAGAGATACTATACTGCTTAGAGCTGAAGGTGAGCGGAGGGGAAACTATTCAACCCAATGTGTTCCCCATCCAGCCCTGCTCAAAGACAGAACTTTCATGTAGGACTAAGGTTTAAAAGCGGTGGTCTCAGATGCAGCTGTTTGCGTGTTGGCTTGAAACTAGCGTACAATAGTTCCCAGCTCTGCTCCTGGACTCTGATCCCTGGTCCACATCTCTGGTCCGGGAAGATGTCCTAATAAGCTGTTAGCGGTCAGACCACACTGGTGTGTGTGTTTGTGTGTGTCTGTGTGTGCTCCAGCTAGAGGTCACAATGTCCTTCAGGAGCTGTAGGGGCAGAGGTGGTGGAGCTCTCTGCCAGAACTGAATAGGCCTTTAATGACTCCTCCATTTACCCTGCATTCACCTCCTCGTCCTGGGGGTGGGATGGGCGGATGAAGTGTGTGTGTGTGTGTGTGTGTGTGTGTGTGTGTGTGTGTGTGTGTGTGTGTGTGTGTGTGTGTGTGTGCATGTGTGTGTGTGTGTGTGTGTGTGTGTGTGTGTGTGTGTGTGTGTGCATGTCAGGGACAGGGGAGTTCCCTTCACTTGGGGACTAAGTAATTACTGGAGGAAATGTTGTTAGTAAATGGGTGTAAGTAATTGGAGGAACCCAGTGATTGTCCCCAGGAGGGGTTCTGACCGGAACGATTGTGTGTGTGTGTGTGTGTGTGTGTGTGTGTGTGTGTGTGTGTGTGTGTGTGTGTGTGTATGTGAAACAATACATATGGGAGAACTGTGGTCATTATCAGTAACAGTACACACTGTGTAACCCAGAAACATCATAACTAAACTATCCAGAATAGTATCAGACCCTAGAATAGGATCCAATCAATGGATTTGTGATCCTCACCCACACCTGGCGTTGAGGCATGTAGCCAACTGAGTTCTTGGACTTAGGAGCCGGTTCTATTAGAGCCAGAAGTTTGATCAATCAATCAAAAACAGAATGTTTACCATCCTGCCAGAAAAGTACAGCTGAATGAAAACAACTCTTGGCTACAGTGTACAATGTGTTCAATAAGGTCCATTTAAGATGTCTCGCTACTTAAACAATGATTCAAGATCATTTATTAAATGTTGGAGGGAGCTCCACTTTAGCTGTCTTAAGAGAGGGATAAAAGACGGCTATCACGTGAAGAGAGAGAGAGAAAGGGAGAGAGAGAGAGAGAAAGGGAGAGAGAGAGAGAGAGAGAGAGAGAGAGAGAGAGAGAGAGAGAGAGAGAGAGAGAGAGAGCGTGTCTTTCATCTAGCTCTAGATGGCCCTGGGCCAGGGTCAGGCAGGCTGAGCCAGGTCAGGTCGTTGGCAGAGCTGGGAGAAGCACAGATGGAAATATTTTGGTAAAACTTTATTTGATCGTGTCTTGATATTATGGGAGGCCTCGGGACAAGGAGGTCAGGAGTTTTTTCCTGGTCGGGTCATGTGAAAAACTAATGTAGTTGTTTACCTCAAGATGGCCGCTCACTTCAGTTTCCTCGCTACGCTAACACGGCCGTCAACAATGGATATATAGACATCACAGGACCTGAGTAGTTCATTTATGACATGGCAGGAAATGTAACCTCTCTTCCAGCAGAGGCTGGTGGAGGCACAAATCGAAGGATGGGCTCATTGTAATTCCTGGAACGGAACGAATGCCATCCCAGCCATTACAATGAGCCCATCTCCGATTTCTACCTCCATCAGCCTAACCCTGGTCCCTACTATCTCTAGGCCTTGCAGGGTTAATCCAAACAGCTTGTTGTTGTTTAAAACCAGGACTGACACCCCCTCTCTTCATCTGGCCCTGTCTGCTATTCATCAATGATGAACCTCAATTCTCTAGATGTTTGAGGAGATGGGTCGACCACAACACAAACCACCATGTCTGTCAACCCGCTGGGTGTCAGTCTGCGCTCACACAAACATGCTGTCCCCATTACAATACGTCAGTCTTTCCTCCTCAACTCACTTAACAATGATTTGATTGGTCCAGCGTTTCATGTCGGTCTAATGTCGTTAGTGGTGTTCTCACACAATAAAGCCGCCAGCGCTAGAACTGTCTCTCCTGCAGAGTCTGGGATGACCAGGGCTATTAGAGCCGTTATTACTGCAACAGCCTCACTTAATGTTGGTCCTCATTAGAGAAAACATGCCGTTACACTGGTGCTTCAGTCTTTCTCGCACACACACACACACACACACACACACACATTCACACACACACGCACGCACACAGCAAATAGACATTACACTGGTGCTCCAGTCTCGCCCACTTCCAGAATGTTCCTCTTCCAGTCCAACAGTGTGTTTCTCACAGTTCAACACGAGCGGCAGACTGGTTTTACAAGCTGGAGACTTAGTTCTTCCATTCACATGGTTCCATTTGAGAATGTCTTTGAAGTGTTTGAGGTTTGCGTTCTGCATGGTCAGCAGATCGGCATGGATACATCTGATGTGGCGTTTATTTATGACATCACTGACCGTGACTGGAATAGTTGGGGGGGGGGGGGGAGGGGGGGTGTCTAGGAGGGGCTGAAGCACTTGTGTGGATCTATGTGTAGTGACACTGTCCCCTCTCCTCCTGCATCCATCCATCCAGCTCTCAAAACCCCTTCCCCTCCATCACTCCCCCTCCCTGTTCCCTCCCTCCTCTCCACCCCCCCCCCCCCCCCCTCCTCCCAGCTCTCTGCTCCTCTACTGGTCAGACTGGGAGCCAAACCCTCCAGCTCTCTACTGGTCAGACTGGGAACCATCCCTCCAGCTCTCTACTGGTCAGAACAAATCAGAGGATTGGACTCATTGTAATGCATGGAAGGGAATGAGGAATGGTATCAATCACACATGTTTAGTACCATTCCTGATTCCATTCCATTCATTGCGATGAGCCCGTCCTCCGATTTCTACCTCCACCAGCCTCTCCTGAAGTGCTGTTTTCCCAACTAGAAATACAATAACTGTAGAAGTGAAATCGCCCTTACTGTCTTTAAAATCCCTCGTCTGTATTTAAATAAGTGGGGGGGGGGGGCGTTCTCCTTCATGATGAAACTATTAGAGGCAATTACACAACACATAAACTGGTGCTTGGCTCCACGGCCTGAGTTTCCCAGAGCAGATTTATGAGTAGCCGTTTTTAGAGTAAACCTGACTAGTTTTGTTTAAAGTGAATATCTTTTAAATATGGACTGAGCGGCGGTTGCCGTTGGAGACTGGGTTAATGAGGTTGATCAAAGATGGGAGGCGGTGACCGTGGGAGTTCATCTCAGGTCATCAAAGGAGCACATTTTGGTAACCTCACTGGGCTCCCCACATCTACATGAAGCATTAACATGAGTCCTGTGTCCTTCGGTGTGTCTTCTGTGTGGTGTTTAAATGAGTCCTGTGTCCTACAGTGTGTCTGTTCTGTCTCTACTGTTTAAAAGCACATTCACACACAAATGGCTCACAGTCACGTGCCACAGCGACATACGGTTCATTTTTCACCGCCTCTTCTCCCCCTGACCCCCCCCCGGCCCCTGGTTTCTAGAGGTTCCACCTTGGAGGGTTACAGTAACAGCCTCTCAGTGGTCCCTGGTCTAGCTGCAGGCCAGGGGTCACTGGGAGGAGAGGCAATGCCAAGCCAAACGCTGAGACGACTGACAGGAAATGAACAAGACTGCTGTTACCCGAAACTGTGTTTGAGATGCGACACACATTTACCCGGTGCGTAGTTTCACTGAAATGTGAGTGTCAAGAGAGAGGGGGATAGAGAGAGGGTCGGGAGGGAGGGGGGGGGCGGGGGCAGGGGGGGAAGGAGAGGGAAATTAAATGTGTAGATGTAGGGATTCGTTTACATGCTCAATCTTGGAGTAGTGGGTGGCCCAGAAATCTAAAAGAAGAGAAATTATGTCTTGTCATCATTACCAGTCTGTTTGCACAAATCATCTTCCTCATAAACACCCCCTATGTCATTGTTCTGGTGGGATGGTGGGCTAGTATCTGAGTTACATGCACACGTGTTCGGTAATGTAAAGTAATGGTGGTCCTGCGCTCCATCAAACATCTGAACAACAAACAAAGTGTTGAAACAAAATGGAGGCTCAGAGATTGTTTTAATCATCCAATGTCATTTGCTATTAGTCATCAGAGACATGGAGGACAGGAGACATCTTGTTGGAGTGCGTGGCAGATGTTGTCAGCCTAGACTAACTAAACCCAGGAGACTAACAATTCCACAGCTGTGTGAGCTATTTACTGACACAAACCAGACACACACGCACGCACACACGCACACGCACACACACACACACACACACACACACACACACACACACACACACACACACACACAACAGAAATCACCAAGCAGAGAGGTACACCGACAGAAAAGTTACCTTGAAAATAACACTAATAATTTCAGACACACCCCCTAAGTGCCCACACCAGTGCTCGTGTTTACCCAAAGACTGGGTTGCACAAATGCAACTGCATTGGATCGCTCCAATGTAAAGTAGTTTTGTCTTTAAATGAATATTATAAATGTAGGTCAAACATTAGACACATACAGTATGTTACATTACGTTATTCAACGACATGAACCTCCTGGTCCTCCCACTCACATAGCCAACATGCCTCCTCATACAGGGTTACCATAGAGACCATGCAAACACGAGCTTGGCGGGAGCGAGGGTCCACTGCCTTCGCCAGACCTGAGAGTCTTCTGGAAGGCTCTGCTGGGGAAAAAGTGACACAGCACCCCCTGACCCACCTTGCCAACGTAGCGCAGGCAGGGGAATATGCAGTGGAGAGAAAACCAACAGAGAGTGGAGTTAGTTTGTTATTTGAATGGTTCTGGTGAGTTATAACAGAGGTTGTGTCCAGTTCTACCCCTGAACCACTGTGGAAGGAGAGGAAGATAGACCGTAGACGGAAATGACCGGAACCTCCCTCGGTCCAGTACAGAACCTGTTCTTTCAATGTAACAGAACAAGCTGTTCATCTGATGGTCACAGCTCATCCACAGCTCTGTCACTCTGTTCTCACTGGGCCTGGCTGTCAGACTTGACAGATTGTGGACTCTTCGGATACTTCTGAAGGACCGCTGATCGGTGAATTTCATAATTATAACTAATTATCAAACTCACTAACTCATCAAAATGTAATGATACTTATTAGGTTAGCTAGCTATTGTTTTCCAAACTAAATGGGCCCCCCATTTAGTTTTGGAAAGGCAGACTTGCTAGCTATTTAGGCGAATTTGCTAGTTTGCCAGCTATCTCTCTAGTCAGCTAGCTGGTTGCCATTTTGCAGTAGTCTCTTAATTTGTTCCAGAGCTGTATGTGTCTCAGTAGTGGCCCCTGTGGAGATATGAGTCTCGGTGCGCCCCCTGTGGCCATCTGAGGGATAGGTTAGTCATGTATAATGTGCTGTAGCTGTAACACATTCGTCTAACTGTGTCCAGCTGGGCTTATCTGCCTCAGAGTTGAAAACATCAACACAAGTTTTGCTTCTGATTACATTTTCATTCTTGTCATTCTTGGTTCTTCCAGTGTAAAGAAGAGAAATTAGATCAACACAGTTTCTTCCGCCTTGCCATGTTTTCAACTGCAAGAGTTCTGAAAAACAAATAATTATGTACAGTACCTCAATGAAGCTACTCTTCTCTCTTTGACACATCTTTATTTAACACTTTCTCTCTCTCTCTCTCTCTCTCTCTCTCTCTCTCTCTCTCTCTCTCTCTCTCTCTCTCTCTCTCTCTCTCTCTCTCTCTCTCTCTCTTTCTCCCCCCTCTTCTCTCTCTCTTTCTCAGATGTGTTTCTCGCTGACACTGAGCTTCTAGAGAAACATGTTAAAACAATAAGTGAAGGAAGAGCTAACCGCTAAACAAATGTAATTGGTCCTGCTGGTCTTGTTTCATTTAAAAACTTAAAAAACTAAAGGCAGAGAGGGAAATCATGTCCTCCTCCCCCCTCCTCCTCCATCCTCCCCCCTCCATGCTCTGGTACTCAGCCAGTATGACTTGATCAGGGGAGTCTGGTGGAGGTAGAAATCTGAGGACGGGCTCATTGTAAGGTATGGAACAGAATGAGGAATGGTACAGTCAAATATCATTAGAAGAACGTGGAAATGGTTTCGTTGTAATTGCTCTGTAGCCTACAACGCAGAGTTGCAGGGTTAGAACTCGTAATATCAACATCATAATCAACACTATTCCTGAAAACACCTTATCTCAAACGAGATAACAAGAGATAAGAGGAGATAATGGGATCTCCGATGATTCTGTTGAAGTCTTCAGTCTTCAGGCTAATTGCTATCAGTTTAGAGCACAGGAAACCATGGTGACTCAATATGGAAGGAATGCAGAGTGGGTCTCTCTCTCTCCATCTCTTTCTCTCGCTTTATCACCCTCCACTCTGTCTCTCTCTCCATCTCCCTCTCCCTCTCTTTCTCTCTCTCTCTCTCTCTCTCTCACTCTTGCTCTATCACCCTTGTTTCTCTCTCAATCTTCTCTTTCTCTCTCTCTGTCTCCCTCATTCTCTCTCTCTCTCGTTCCATCTCCCTTTCCCCCTCTCCCTCTCTCTCACAGAGACATTTGAGGGTTAGGAACACTAGTCTGTGAAGTGGCTTCAGTTGGGGTTGACTCTCAGACGTTCTGATTATTAGACCAGAACATGGAAAGCATCAAGTTAAAGCAGATGGAGTGAGGGGGCGCTACACGCTACAGTACACGCTAAATGCTACACGCTACTCAGCCCATAGAGAAACCCAACCAACCGTCCAATCCAAGCCAACATCTACCACGCTTTTGATTCAGAATTTGAAGCGCTGTACTTTTATTCTTTGGAAGGCTTGATTGTTGATGTATGTTTACATGGTTGACTGGCTTGAAATCCAATGGTAGCTGTTGTCTACCCTGGAAGTTAGCAGTGTAGATGTTTGTTCATATTTTGAAATATACATTTGTGAAAATAGCTCGACAACAAATTGCAAGTAAGAAATATGTAGTCAGAGTGGAAAGATATGTCTTTATTCATTATTGGCAATTACTCATGAGGGCAGAGGATCTTGTCAGACTGTGCATTTCCTTAGCAGTCACTCTCTCTAAAAAACAAATAGAGGCTAACACAAACATGAGTAAAACACTAATTTTCACAGCCTTCTGATTGTTTCCCAGCATTAAAACCCCCCAGACGTAGTCCTTATGTGACAGCAGCTGGTGAAACCGGGAACAAGTCGGCGACCAATGGACGGTTCAGACTTTTATTCTGAAAAATGTAAATAAATGTCAACGTTGTTGAAAATCAATGACACACTCGCTAGTCAAGCCCATTGCAATGCAATGGATTCAGTGAGTAATACCTAACTAGTATACCTTGGGCTTGACTAGCGAGTGTGTCATTGATTTTCAACATATATCTTTTTTTTTTCCCATTGATTTTCAACATCAAACATTTTGATTGGTTGGCGACTTGTTCCCGGTTTCACCAGCTGCTGTCCCATCATTTCCACAGACTGTGGACGGACATGGATTCTGACTGAGTGACCCCCTCGGACTCCCCTTTTGCTCTGTGGTATAAATCGGTATTGAATGTCATTAAACATTCTGACCAAATCAACTTTACTGACCCCTGGGATATTTTGTCTTGGACGCATAGTCCATCATGATCGTCATGTCATGTGCATTCAATATCTGATGCAGTTTCTGTCATTTCCTAAGTCTAGGCATCCAGATTGATTTCACAATATTTTTCAGGTTGTTTGAGAGGAAAGGAACGCCTGATTGGAACCATCGGCGCGTTTCCCTGGAGACAGAGAGGAATGCCATGAGTAATGATTTCCTCCAATCAGAATGTGTTTTGAATCTCGCTTCCTGGCACTGGAGATTCAACTGAGTCTTCCACAGATAAGACCTTACTTCAACTGGAGGTCGAGGACCAGTAGGAGAGAGAGTTATCACCACTGGATTCTCTCTCTCTCTCTGTCTCTCTCTGTCTCTCTCTCTCTGTCTCTCTCTATCTCTCTCTCTCTGTCTCTCTCTATCTCTCTCTCTATCTCTCTCTCTCTATCTCTCTCTATCTCTCTCTCTCTCTCTCTCAGAGCTCAATCCAGTTGATCTGATCCTGTCCTACTCGGAGGAGAATGAAGATGAGATGTCAGCTCAGTAAACAGCACGTGAATCGAGCCAGACAATCATGGTCAGAGGTGAAACAGCGTACAGTAGTATAGACCTCTAATACGGTCCATCTGTTCATTGCACAGCAAAACGACAAAATGACAATCGGAGATTCTGGATGAGATTCTGACAAGTTTACAACGCTTATGATGAATATTTTGACCTTTTCTTGGGGCATGTTTTGATTGAGCTATCCAGCCTGGGATAACTGCTACTTTAGCCAAGCTATGCATGGATACTGCCCAATGTCACAACACATATTTTACGGCCTTTTCTAGGACACACAGCGTAAAAGCTGACATCATGAGTGACTTTACTTTTTCCTACAAAGCCTGTGGTCCAGCTCAGGTCCAGTTTAGGTGCAGCTCAGGTCCAGTTTAGGTGCAGCTCAGGTCCAGTTTAGGTCCAGCTCAGGACGCCCTCATGTTTTAACAGACTTCGCTAGCTAAGACATCCTCAGGATGGGATGGGGATTGTTCCTTGTTTCTTCTTCCTATATGTAATGATCACAACCTACTGCTAAAACGACCTCTTCGCCCCCAATAATATGTAATATGTAATATACAACAGCCATGGTAAAGATAAGGCATCTGCCCTATGACACCTGGGACCAGTGTGCTGGCGATGCGGCCTGTATGTTGGTGTGGTGTTGGAAATCTATAATATTACAGTAAACAATGTAATATTTCTAGAAATATCAGGGCGCAGTCACAAGGGGGCAGTCACAAGGCCCCAAGTAGTCTGGTCCAGCTTAATCATCTGCTATTAAACCTTCACCACTCTGGAACCTCCACTCCCAGTCCTCTCCTCTCCTCTCGTCTCCTCTCCTCTTGTCTCCCTTCTTCTCCATCCCTCCCACATCTTCTGTTGGTTTTGGCTGGCTGTGGAAGGCTGGAGGAGGCTATGGCAGTGGGCTGGGTTGGGGGAGGGATATCTGTGGATAAGACTGCAGTCTCAGCATCAGCGCGGTCCAGGGAGGACAAAGGCTGCCGACCAAGTTTGTCAGCTGGTTGTGCCACAGAATGCCTGACCAGACAGGAGGAGGAGGGAGGGTAGAGAGGGTTGGGGGGGGGGGGGTAGAGAGGGTTGGGGTGGTAGAGAGGGTTGGTGGGGGGGGGGGGGGGGATGAAGAGAGTTGGGTGGAGGGTAGAGAGGGTTGAGGGGAGGAGGGGGGAGGATAGAGAGGAGTCAGAACGGGAGAGAGTTTCCAGTATGAGTCAGGAGCAGTTTACTGGGAGGTTTCAGCTCGACAGTCTGGTCCATGTGAAAGCCATTACCAGGCCCAGGCTTTAATGGCTCCTGTGGAAAGACAGGAGGGAGGGGAGGAGGGGAGGAGGGGGAGGTGGGAGCAGGCGTGGTGGTGGTGGGGGGGGGAGGATGTATGGTGTTGCCAAAACCCATGGTGGAGACATCTCTCTCTCTCCCTCTCTCTAACCCAACCCTAGACAGAGCTAGCGAGGGGAACTCTCCCATGGCCTCAGTTCTAGCCTGCCATCCATCAGTTGGAGCACGGCCGTCTGACACCCCCACAACCACACAAACATTCATCAAGTGGATCCGCTGCTACACTGCTACACTGCTACACGGCCTCCCAGGCCCCTGTTTCCTCTCTTCCTCCTGACGCTGTCCAACAACACTCTTTCACAGAGTTTCCACCACGAAGAGGGCCACACCTCCTCTCATGTTTCAGCACAGTGAGGCATTGACCTCTGACTGAAGTCATTGTCGCCGTCGTCATCGTCGTCCCCACCATGTGAGTCACCAGGCAGACCACTGGTTTGGCACATCCAGGACACCGTAGAGCCAATGGTAGTGCCAGCACACTTCTGGGGCCAATGGGGACATGGTGTGGTGAACTCTCTCTCCCTCTGTATGGTTCTAATTAGGATTTAGACAAATTAGATGAAGGGAGGGAGGATGTGTGTGTGTGTGTGTGTGTGTGTGTGTGTGTGTGTGTGTGGGGGGGGGGGGCAGTGGATGGGAAGACAGGGCAGGGGCAGGGGGGACAACACCAGACCAGGCCAGACCAGGACAGGCCAGGCCAGGCCAGCCTTTATAAATCAGAGGAATTACTGCCACGCTTTTAGACACAGCCCTCTGTCAAGCCTGTCACTCTTCCGTGTCAAACGGAAACCCTAACGATGATGTGTGTCGTTCATGGAGTGGATGGTGGTGATGGCTTTATTAACCTAGAGTTCGGTCATTCTACGGGTGGGTGGAGAGAGGATGGTAGAGAGGGCAGAGGAGGCTGGTGGAGGTAGAAATCAGAGGACGGGCTCACTTCCTCGGAGTTCTACGTCCAGCAGCCTCCCCTGGTAGAGAGAGGGAGGGTGTCTTTGGCCCAGGCTGAATGCCTAGCAGAGCGGTCCACTGGCTGTGTGTACACTGATTGTGTGTGTGTCCACTGGCTGTGTGTGTGTCCACTGACTGTAGGGGCTAGGAGTAGGGAGTAGGGGCTAGGAGTAGAGAGTAGGGGCTAGGAGTAGGGGCCAGGGGATAGGGAGTAGGGGCTAGGAGTAGAGAATAGGGGCTATGGGCCAGGGGATAGGGAGTAGGGGCTAGGGGCCAGGGGATAGAGAGTAGGGGCCAGGGGATAGAGAGTAGGGGCTAGGGGATAGGGAGTAGGGGCTAGGGGATAGGGAGTAGGGGCTAGGAGTAGGGAGTAGGGAGTAGGGGCTAGGAGTAGGGAGTAGGGGCCAGGGGATAGGGAGTAGGGGCCAGAGGATAGGGAGTAGGGGCTAGGAGTAGGGAGTAGGGGCTAGAGGATAGGGAGTAGGGGCTAGGAGTAGGGAGTAGGGGCTAGGAGTAGGGAGTAGGGGCTAGGAGTAGGGAGTAGGGGCTAGGAGTAGGGAGTAGGGGCCAGAGGATAGGGAGTAGGGGCTAGGAGTAGGGAGTAGGGAGTAGGGGCTAGGGGATAGGGAGTAGGGGCTAGGGGATAGGGGATAGAGAGTAGGGGCTAGGAGTAGGGGCTAGGGCCCAGGGGATAGGGAGTAGGGGCTAGGAGTAGGGGCTAGGGGCTAGGGGCCAGGGGATAGGGAGTAGGGGCCAGGAGTAGGGAGTAGGGGCTAGTCACTGTATTCTGAGCCTGAGCCCCAGGAGAGGCATCAGGTCTCTGTGGCAAGTAAAGTAAACAACAGAAGAACAAGGAATCCATCCATCACCGTGCAACATGCTGGTCATGGGTGTGTACTAACACTGCAGCATTGTTGAGTCTGTGTGTGTTCATCAAGCCGTGAGCACCGCTCTTGGAGACAACAATAAGAAAGCTGCGCCTCGAAAAGCACGCGTCGGTTATTTATCATCACCGAAACCGTTGATCAGTACACAGACAGAGACCTAGAGTAAACAATGTAGACAGTGACAGTCTACTGCAGAGTTATGGATGAGCCAGTGTTTTACAGGGTGTCAGGGTTTGGACAGCAGACAGGATGAACGCCTTGTGAGAGATTTACAAACAGAGAGCTGGACGTGTGTGTGTGTGTGTGTGTGTGTGTGTGATCAAACACAACTGCAGAACAGAACAGAGTCTGTTTACAGTGTGTGCGCTTGTGTCAGTGTGTATTAGCGTTTGTGAGTGTGTGTGTGTGTGTGTGTTTAATTCCATGCTCACATATTTACACAGGCACCAAAGGCACGCCACGCACAGCTGTTCTTAGGCACATATTCCCCCTCACATCTGTCTCAGACATTAAACTGTAGACAGAATGATTTTCACATTCCAACCATCCGTTCCACCGGCCAGGCTCCAGTCTTCTGACAGTCTTGGTTGGGGACAACATGGCTGTATCTCAATCTAAGGCAGCTGTCTCCAAAATCACTTCGGTACTGTTTTTGTGTGATGGTAACTGAAAAGTAATCTGATTTGAGACAGATTCGAAGGTAGGCGGCTAACATCAGACGTGTTCTTCACACACTTCACACGCGGAAAAGGACGCAATACTTGTTGCTAGGCTACCTTGGTTGGTTCGCTAGCAAGGTAGCTAGCAACAATTAGCGATGATGCAAACACAAACTTCTAGGCTAGTAGCAGATGCTAACGCAGACCGTAGCTTCCCACCTTCAAACGCTGCTTTAAAAGAAAGCATTTTTTCTTGAGACACAGCCCTTGTCTCAAGTCAGGCTGTCAGCAGCTAGTCGGTGTTGATAACGTTCTCTGGTGACGACGGTATGTTAAGTGGGACGGTTACATCAGGGGAGGCTGGTGGAAGTAGACATCGGAGGACAGGCCACAATGAGATTCTACCTCCACCGGCCTCTCATGGGTTACATAATAATAATAGGGCCCCAGAGTTCTGGTGTGGGTAGGTGTTGTGTGACATGCGGGTCTGAGAACACTTAGCCTTCTCAGCACTCACTCATCAGCGCAAACATCACGACTATGAGGTCATTTCCTGGAGGCAGAACATTCCCACGCGCCCAGTAGTCTTAATGACACTTAATCCCAGATTAGTGTACATCATATACAATACACTAATTAGGATTACACACATCGCAAGCACTCTATCCTGGTGGTTCTGCAGTTTGACTAACTGCATGTTTCAGTTTAGCAGTTACCTCAAAGATAAGTGCTTCTTCCGTGACATCATTTGAACAAATTTCAAAAAAGGTTCACGGGGAGTTCAGCATTAACATAAACATTGTGATTGTTGACTGTGGTTACCAAGGCAATGGAGATACAAGCTGTTCTGGGTGGTAGCCATCCCCCCCCCCCCCCCCCCCCCCCCACCTGATGTCTCCCCCTCGCCGATCCAAATATCTCATTAGTGATTCAGGCTTCGTTCCTGGAGCTTTTAGAAACATTGTCTTTCGTCTTGCTTCGGCCATCAGAACAGTGCTGGAGATGGGACATCTGGACAGCTGGGGCGGAGAAGGAGGCCCGTGACCCCCCCCCACACACACACACACACACACACACACACAGACACACAGACACACACACACACACACACACATACACACACACACACACACAGACACACACACACACACAGACACACACACACACACACAGACACACACACACACACATACACACACACACACACAGACACACACACACACACACACACATACACACACACACAGACACACACACAGACACACACACACAGACACACACACACACAGACACACACACACACACACACACACACACACAGACACACACACACACACACAGACACACACACTCTACTAAAACCCCATGACTCATAAAGAACCCCCCGCTTCTCCTCCACAGGTCCCAGAGCAGAACAGGTCACGGAGGCGGAGGGACATCCTGCAGGACGGAAGAGCAATACGACTGTGCAGCGTGACGAGGGTCCACATGTGAGAGGAGCTGACAGTAAACCATCTAGACTGAGACCAGCGTCAGGGCTCCCAGCTCCTCTCACACACACACACACACACACACACACACACACACACTCAGGGGAGGAGGGCGTGAGTGAGCCTCACAGTTCTGTGGCTGCCAGAGATGCTGGATTATATCCTGTCACAATATTGTGATTCATTGGATTACTCTAGATAACGGCTCTTTAGAAACAGCTTAAGTGCTGATAAGTACGGTAGTAAGCCTTTCTTTCTCTCTCTCATACACAGACATGCACGCGCACACACACACACACACACACACAACACACAGTACACACACAGTCAGTTGAGTCTCTGCCCTCCTCTCTCTCTCTCTCTCCTGGTCTGTTCCCGGGCCCGGGGACTCAGTCAGAACCTTAACCGGGCCTTGCTCTCAGGACTGGTCCTGATCCATATCTCACACTGCTCTGCCTTTCCTCTTTAACACAACACTGCTTTCCTGTCCCCCTGTCCAGCTGAGATCATAATCTGAAGAGACAGAGGACCTTTGGATCTCTCCTCTACTTTATATATCCTTCCACCCCTTCTTCTGCTCCGCCTTTCATTCCATCTTTGAAGTGACATCAGACACGCAGCATGCAGCACTCACACACACACACACACACACACACACACACACACACGCACGCACACACACACACACAAACACACACACACACACACACAGCATGCAGCACAGTCGGTGATACAGGAGAGCATAACAGAAGAGATCAGATGCTGGTGTTTTATTAGAAAGTCTAATTCATGTTTATTTCCCCCCCCGTTCCCAGATCAAACACAAAAGTAAAATAAAATAAAAACCCAACAAAAAACAAATGAAAACACCCCAAAAAGTACATTCTCTTATTCAGACACTGGAACATGTGTGTTGGAGGCAGAGCCCGTTCCAGAAGTGCATTTATTTACGTCACATGATGATTTCCTTCCCAAGCTGAAACAATATTGTCATAATCATGATTACTACACAGGCCTGATAGCATGACTACAGGCTGATTGGACAGGTGCAGACAGCACCAACGTGGGACTCTAGCACTCTGGCAGTCTCTGGCCTCGGGAGGGAGGGAGGGATGGAGGGAGGGAGGGATTGTTTATTCATATATATAACCCGATAATGACACTGTGGAAGTCATTGTGGCTCTGTCTGTGTCTGTGTGTGTGTGTTTGTATGTGTGTGTGTGTGTGTGTGTGTGTGTTTGTATACTGTATGTGAGATCGTATATATGTGTGCTGGTTTATTGTTAATCTCTGTCCAAGACATTCATAAAAACGTATTTTCTTTATTACAAAACTGTATTTAACATGAAATAACAAATATTGTGGAACTGTTCCAGACCTTTTACATGTCAACACTGGATGTACTTTGCAGCTCCACCAGCAAAAATAATAACAACAATTACACTATTTAGCACCAGTAGGCAAAAAATGAATGCAGCAAAATGTGTTGCTTTGCTTTTCCCTTTCTTTTTGTGAAAAAGACTACTTCAAGATTTTTGGGTATCAAATCCTTATTGTGGAATCCAGTGCAGCCACCTTAGCTTGGGTGTAGCTTCTCATTGGCCGTGCTAGTTGGTTGTTCCTCTTA
>NC_137677.1:44076958-44156958 GCF_963989245.1 Nansenia antarctica
GAGCGCAAGTCTGTGATGAACGGACCTGGTAAGACTGTCTTGGCTCTGACCCCGGAAAACCTTCACTCACCTGTCACCACGCAGCGCGCTAGGCACAGCGCCTCCGTCTGGAACCTATTGGTATTGCCTCCACAGCCCCCGTACCAGAACTGGGTACAGACGCCGTGCTTTCTGTCATAGAACCACCTAGCCTCATAGTCTGTGTCGCAGGGCATTCCAGGGTCATAGTCAAGAGAGCAGGGGTCTGATGGCTCGTTAGCTACAACATGCAACAAGAGACAGGACCAGTTTAGGGAGGGGGTGAGAGAGAGAGAGAGAGAGAGAGAGAAAGAGAGAGAGAGAGACGATGAGAGAGAGAGAGAGGGGGTTAAGTTAAGTTAAATGAGTTTAGGTGAATATTAAATGCAATCAATGACTCCATATCAGAGTTGCTGTGAGGTAGTGCGTTGCCATGACTACTATCATACAACAGGAAGTATGAGTTGAAGAGTGAAGACTGTGAGGGGGACGATGGATTCAGAGTGTCTTACATGCTACCCCAGGAGAGGCTGGTAGAGGCGGAAATCGGAGGACGGGGCTCATTGTAATAAACGGAATGGAATGAGGAATGGTATCAGACACGCGTACGTTACAATGAGCCCGTTCTCCGATGTCTGCCTCCCTCCGGCCTCCCCTGCAGTATCAGGGGGATATCAGTTCCGAGTGTACTATAATGTGACAGTACATTTGGTTAGTTTCCCTATGAGTGAGATGTTCAGAAGGAGTGACCACTGCTATGGTCACATCTTGCATGCACACACACACACACACACACACACACACACAAGCATGTACACATGCATGTCGCACACACACACGCGGCGCACGCACACTACAGACACACATTCACTTGCACACACACACACGTGGAGAAGAAGTGACCACTGGTGTTAGGAGAGTTCATCTTACTGGTTAATGTTAGTAGATTGAGTGAGTGATTTAGTATCAGTCTGTGTGTGTGTGTGTGTGTGTGTGTGTGTGTGGTCTTTGTGTTGAGGATCCGGACCACCATCTGTAGTCCTGTAGCGGCCTGGGAACCGACACCACCATCACCAGCTCCCAGGAGACGCACCACATCAAACCCACCGCGGGCTTATATACATGTCAGCCGTCCAAACCAGACAACCAACCAACCAACCAACCGCAAAGTCAAAGCAATGAATCTCTGCTTCCACACACTCTGGTGGACATGACCTTACAGTGTACTGGACCATGCCAGCTAGCATGTTCTTATTCACATAGCAGTATCGATATACAGCAGTATCAACGTTGTAATACTAGAGTTTGTTTAGATTAAGTTACTATGGCGACTGTTGAGTAACTGAGAGTTCTGTTCGAGAGCAGGTCAGAAGAAGAAGTAGCCCCCCCCCCCCCTCCCCCCTCTCAGAAGCTCCCTGATTGGCCGGTGTGCGAGATGACTTCATCCCATAGCTATTAGTAACGTATGGTCCGAGCAGAAGGCTGAGTGGGGGGAGGGGGGTTGTTGAGGGCAGGGGGAGGGGGGGGTGTTGAGGGCCGGGGGAGCCAGGGCCCTCCGACTCAGGAGTCATACATTATTGGATCTGTTTTCCGATGAGAACTGAACTACCAGGAACGGCGGATCCCAGGTTCTGCAAGATCAACAGTTCTGACCGCCTCTGAAACTACCTGCCTTGTTTTCTGTCTCCAGGGTTCCCACACCTTCTGAAACATCAAATTCAAGCACCTTTCAAGGACTTTCAAGACTCAATTCCTTCAAGGTCCCACTACAGCATAGTTTGAGATGAGAATTTATATAAGAATGACCATGAACGATCTAACTAATTAACCGTAGTAACTAGTATGGTTCTTTTATTCCCTTCTACATGTTACTTATAAAAAATGTTTGGAGAGAGAGAGAGAGAGAGAGAGAGAGAGAGAGAGAGAGAGAGAGAGAGAGAGAGAGAGAGAGAGAGAGAGAGAGAGGGGAATTCAAGCACTTTCAATGACCCATGACAATTTTCTCTTTCTCTAAGACTTTTTTCTTCACAAACTTTCAAGGATTTCAAGGACCCGTGGGAACCCTGTGTCTCTCACTGTAAAGCCCCAGGAGCTAATGAGGATGATGACGATGATGATGATGATGATGATAATAATACCAGTTTAGGTAAGAACTGCCCTGTCCAGTGAACAGTCAGATGTTGTTCTAGTCTGTCCTCCATGGCCAGAGCGTGCTCTGGGCTGCAGCGTTAAGCTGATTAACAACACATTGGTTGCAGCAGTAAAGATGGGAACCGCGGCGCTTTGAGCGTGGAAGTGTTTCTGCACCTTGACTGAAGCTGAACTATAGTGCTGTGTTTATTGGTGGACAGGAATGTTGCCAGTGAAAAGCCAAACACTCAAACTATACTGAGACTATTAGGAACAAAGGGGGGGGGGGGGCTTCTACATGATAATAGCTGGCTTTCTTTCTGTTTCAATGGAATATTCCCATGGGCCAAATCAATTAGCCTCAACAACCAGTAAATCTATCTCACTATTTAAAAGAAAACATACTGTTTTCTATTAAGTGCACAATAAAGCACCATAACATATAATGAAGATATGGATGGCACAGGAGGGTCAGAGGGGTCAGAGGGGAACCTTGCTGACACACACACACACACACACACACACACACACACACACACACACACGAGAGGGGTGCTTCACTATGGTGGGCATGTAGCATCTCCTACCCCAGGCCACTTAACACCATAAACATGTGTGTGCTGCACACACACACACACACACACACACACACACACACACACACACACACACACACACACACACACACACACACACACACACACACACTGTTACCCACCTGTGTTAGGTCTGTCCAGCGGTGTCGTGGATAAGATGCCCGTCAGCTCTACTGGGGCAGGGGCCTTGTGCTCCACTGCTTCTGTACAATCCCACACACGGTACCATGGTCAGTGGGCCCACTCACACTCATACACACACACACACACACACACACACACACACACACACACACACATCGTGTGTGTACATTTGCTGGATATGCTTGATATACTGTATGTTGGCTCCAGTTACGCAGATATTCATGGTAGAGGAGAAACAGCTAATATATCTCCAGTCTGATGAAAACCATGTGGTGGAAACGTTGCAACACTCTACAGAGGAGTAGTAGACTACAGAGTGTATGTGGTCGTTTTCTTTCCTTTCAAACTCCTCATGAACCTAAGTCATCTACACCCCCCCCCAAGACTGTGTTAGAGTCCTGAGATAAAGGGCTTAACACTAGAACAGCCATGCCTTTTTTACCTACTAAAAGAGCCGCCTCTTTACAATGCTCAAGCTGCTATTTACACACAACGACCACTAGTTGGCCGCTTGTAAATTAGCCTGCTTCCTACACAGAAAAATGGCAAAATAGCCAATAGCTTATCCTGATGTGATTTTGAAAATGTAAAGATACTGGGTGGTAGAACGCACATATCTAGGAAAAGTCATGAAAAGAGGGTCCTGAAATTTGATCGAGTGCAAAGATATCACTTTTTTTTTTTACTCACAGGGGTCAAATGACCCCTCATGGCTGATGAAGTGTGGTGGGGATGTAGAGAAGTAGTAGACTACAGAGTGTATGTGGTCTGTCTTACTGGTGGTGAGGATGCCCTTGTGGGTGGCGATGGCGTGGCCGTGGGCGGAGCGTGCGGTGACCACGGCGTGGTACGTCTGGGCGGGCTCCAGGCCGGTGACAACCAGCTCCGTGGCGCTCAGGTTCCTGTGCAGCATGGGGGCGTGGTCTCTCAGCCGGGTCACCGTCACCTCGTAGTAGGCCAGCAGCTTGGGGTCGGGGCTGGACCAGCGCAGGGTCAGACCGCCTGACGTCACGTTGGCTACGTGGAGCTCCTCTGAATCGTCTGGGGTGTCGAGGGGGAGGGGAGGAGGAGGGGGAGGAGGGGAAGGAGGGGGAGGGGAGGAGGGGAGGAGAAGGAGGAGGAGGGGAAGGAGGGGAAGGGGAGGAGAAGGAGGGGGAGGGGAGGAGGGGGTGAAGGAGGAGGAGGAGGAGGAAGGGGGAGGAGGAGGAGGAGGAGGGGGGGGAGGAGGAGGAGGAGGAGGAGGAGGAGGGGGAGGAGAAGGAGGAGGAGGAGGAGGAGGAGGAGGAGAGGGGGTGGTGAGATTAACGGATATACAGCAAAAATGAGCCAAAGCGGACAAAACGATGCACGATCAATAAACCTGCACACGGACAGAGAGAGTCAAACACACAAACACACTCCCACTAAAGGTTTAGAGCAGTGGTTCTCAAACCTCTCCTCGGGGACCCCCAGCCGCTCCACATATTTGATCTGTTCCACCACCAGCACACCTGATTCAACTAATCAAGTACAAATCTGTTGAATCAGGTGTGCTGGTGGTGGAACAGATCAAATATGTGGAGCGGCTGGGGGGTGCCCGAGGAGAGGTTTGAGGACCAGTGGTTTAGAGGAACCATCGTAGATGAAGATGACTGACATGGACTTATTGAAGTGCTGGTCCCTGGGTGTCTTCTCCTCTGCTTACCCTTGTGTTTCCTGGGGTGCACTGCCTGCTGGTTCTCATGATGTTTCCGGTGTTTCCTGGAGGAAGAGATGGTTATTCACATGGATTCTAGAAAGCAGAATAGGCCTCATCAGCACCAGCACCGTCTCTGTGGCACATTTCTCTTGGGCAGCTGGCAGCCTTAGAACAATTATCATATAGGCTGCTAGAGAAGGTGGAGGATTACCGCTTGAAATGGGGGCAGTATCACTCATATATTGAGAAATAATGGCAACTCCAGCTCATGTAAATAGCAATATTTTTAAATTGTTTTATTTACTTTCATTTATGTATAAATAGCAATATCCCAAATGTAAAACGTGAAAGTAAACTGCTATAAGTAGGATTGTTAGACAATGCTGTAGATTTATATTGCTGTACATCACCTTCATGTTTTGTTGTGTCTATTATTTGTCTTTTTAATTTATTGTCCAACGTCAACTGTTACTTGTGATGTATGTCTGTTCATTGTCTGTTTATTGAAAATAATAAAAACTATAAATCATAAAAAAAAAGAAAGCAGAATATATGATGTGATAAATGCTGGTGAAAGTGGGAAGAAGTCGGCAACCAATCAAATTCTTTTATTCTGAAAAGGTTCAATGAATTTCAGTGTGGTCGAGAATCAACTACACACTCACTAGTCAAGTCAAAATCTTGCAACGCATTGGATTCGGTGAGTAATCCCCACTACTACTTAGTTAAATATAACACTACTTTACATTTACAAGCTGGGTTAATTTGACTAGCAAGTGTGTGATTTTTCAACAACGCTGACATTTATTTACATTTTTCAGAATGAAAGTCTGAACATTAAATTGGCTGCCGACTTGATCCTGGTTTCACCAGCTGCTGTCACATAACACATCTGAGCTGAATGGTTAAAGTACAGAGGTGTTGGAGAACATGAAGACTCACTCCTGGTGATGGGGGCCGGAGGTCTTGAAGGGGTTCCTCAGGGGCTGGTCACTCTGGTACCAGTGGCAGCTCTTGGACACTTCAGGTGACATGTAGAAGGCATTCTCAACTAGGGGGACAGGGAGAAGAGAACCATGTTCATATATCAGCTGACAGGAAGAGGAAGTAGACTACCATGTTTATATATCAGCTGACAGGAAGGGGAAAAGACTACCATGTTTATCAGCTGACAGGAAGACTACTATGTTTATATGTCAGCTGACAGGAAGACTACCTTGTTAATTGAACCCCACACAGCTGGCCCAGTTGAAAGACCATTATGGTAGTCAATGTTTTACACTACCTAAAACTAATACACTGTCCACTAAGAACATTACATTCCTTTGCGTTAAATATGCACAATTATATCAAAGAAACACTAAGAAAATGCTGAACCAATCAAATGAGCAGCAATGGCATCATTTAAAGCCATATGTATTCATTATAACTGTTGGATTGCATCGCCGTTAACAGGGAAGTGTGTACAATACTGAATCCTGTGTGTTCTCTCTCTATCCCTCTGTCTCTCTCTATCCCTCTCTCTCACTCTCTCTCTCTCTGTCTCTCTCTTTCTCTCTCTCTCTGTCTCTCTCTATCCCTCTCTCTCTCTATCTGTCTCTCTCTGTCTCTCTCTATCCCTCTCTCTCTCTCTCTCTCTCTCTCTCTCTCTCTGTCTCTGATAGAAGTCACTCACTGCTGAGGTACTTGGGCAGCAGCCGTCCAAAGTTCTGGATGTGTTTGTCATAGAAGTGGGAGACGCTGTCCAGTCTCTTGAAGAAGACGTCCGAGGGCTCGCTGGCCATGCGGGACAGGACACGGGCGTCGCCGGCGCCCAGCTGCTCACCGACCCCGAAGATCACCAGGAAGTAACCCTTACACTTGACCTCCGTGGCCACACGCACCAGCCTCTCCTCATCCTGCTCCACCGACCCCGTCACGAACAGCAGCAGCACCTGACACCAATCAATCAATCAATCATTCAATATTTATATAAAGTGCATTTCACACAAGTCCCATCACACTGAACAGTAACAATCAAAAGCAGCTCAGATGTATGAGTGATCAACACCTTCAGGTCTCTCTGATGCGGCGCCAGCTCGAACACTGTCTCCACCGTGGCGTCTATGGCGGCTGCCAGCGCCCTCCCGCCCTCCAGCTGCGGCGTCTTCTCCAGCAGGAAGTTCCTGACGTCGTCCGAGGAGCGCTGGTCCGTCAGGCCCACGTCCACCTGGATGGGCGACCCGCTGGAGTTCCGCAGGTAGGCGTACGGCGCCTGCTGGATCACGGCCACGCGGGCGTGGTTGACCGATGCGGCAGGGTCGGGGGAGAGCTCCAGCTGGTCCACCACGTGGGAGATGTAGCGCTTGACCTCGGTGAAGACGGTGGGGTAGGTGGTCTCGGAGGAGTCCAGGACGAAGGCCATGTCGATGTCCACGTCGGTGGTGGAGGAGCGGCGGTCTCGGTTGGACTGGGGAGGGACGTAGGTACACTGCTGGTCCGGGGAGCACGTGTCTGGAGAACAGAGGGGAAATTATGCATCGTTCTACATCCATAACTGAAGCATATCAAATAATGGATTAAAGGAAAACACATTTTGGCCCAGGGGGGTTTAGTGGTTGTTATGTTTTGTAATTATGTCTTCCTGGGTTTGTTTAGAAAACTATTTCCATGTCTACAACATCAGGCCCATGTGTGTTCCGTTAGAGCTACAATAGAGGAAGTCTGATTAGAGAGGGAGCGCGCAGCCCTGCAGGCCTCAAGGTAAGTCTCGATGGGAACTACAGTACTCAACGCTAGACGTGAATTGTACATTTGTAGATAAAATAAGTCTCAAAATGGAAAATAATGGGCAGCTGTCAATTCACAAACTGACTGCGGATTCACTTCTTGGTCTTAGGTGTTCCTAAGAGAGGACAGGCTTGATGAGACGACAGATGTGCTCTTACCCAGACACACATGGCAGTTCTGTTCTTACCCAGACACACATGGCAGTTCTGTTCTTACCCAGACACACATGGCAGTTCTGTTCTTACCCAGACACACATGGCAGTTCATGATCTTCTGGATGACTGAGTTGTACTGAGCAGAGCCAGCATTGGGCAGCACGATCACCTGGGCCAGCTCTGTGTTGTTGATCTGATACACACAGAGAAAGAGACAGGCAACAACATGTCAACAACACAGAGAGAGAGACAGGGCATCTGAGACATGTCAACACGTCCAGATGTGTTAGAAGACACAGCAGAGAGAGATCGCTCTGGTCATGTGTCTATGGTTATTGTGTGTACCAGGGGAGGCTGGCGGAGGTAGACATCAGAGGATGGACCTCATTGTAATGCATGGAACACGTCTGATACCATCCCTCATTCCGTTCCATGCATTACAATGAGCCTGTCCTGATTTCTACCTCCCCCAGCCTCCCCTGTTGTGTAGGCGTCTGTGTTCCATTCCGTTCTATTCCGTTCTATTCTGTTCTATTCTGTTCAAATCTGTTCTATTCCGTTCTATTCCATTCTATTCTGTTCTAATCCGTTCTAATCCATTCTATTCCGTTCTATTCTGTTCTATTCTGTTCTAATCCGTTGTAATCTGTTCTATTCCATTCTAATCAGTTCTATTCCGTTCTAATCCGTTCTAATCCATCCAACTGGGTCTAGAGCGTTCTACCTTCAGAGCCCCGGCCAGCTTGCGGTCGTCCCGGTTGAGCAGGAAGACGGAGGCGATGCCGGCGTCGTACAGCCTCAGGGCGGCAGCGCTGACAGGCTGCGTGTCCCTCACGGGCCCGTTGACGAAGAAGATGGCCACCTTCCTCATCAGGAAGCCGCTGCGGACGCGCTTGAAGGTGTTCTGGGCCAGGAAGTTCATGGCCGTCTCCAGGCTGCGCTGCTTTCTGGTCTGCAGCGCCTGCAGGCCCTCGATCCTCTCCACCAGGGCACGTCTCTTAAGGGCGTCGGCGAAGCGGATCTCGGTGGTCACCTCGTTGTTGTAGAGGGCGAGCGCCACGCGGGCGCCGCGGGGACAGTTGCTCTCGGAGATGGTGATGTTGCCGATCAGGCGGAGGACCGTGTCGCGCATGTTGTTGAAGGCCGGACGGGGCACGCCGTCTGAGGCGTCCAGGGCGAAGGCCAGCTCCGTGGGGTAGTGAGGGCACTCCTGCTGGCCTGGGGGGAGGAACAGGGAGGACCACGGTTCATGGATTGCACTTATATAATAATAATAATAATAATAATAATAATAATAATAATAAATTAGACTTATATAGCGCTTTTCTAGACACTCAAAGACGCTTTACAAACTGAAAAGATCGAGTAGTAATAATAAAAAGAAACAAAAGATAAATAAAAGAAAGTATAGGAGTCTAATTAATTTTTAGATTACTAATCTAAGTCTAAGTGTCTTTGTAGGACAATCTACTCGGTATACTGCAATTACACCTAGATTTCGGGTGGAGAAGCGGCAAACAAGCACCTTTTTTAAAAGCACCTTATATAGCGCTTTACAACGGCCTCTCATTCACCCCATTCACGCACACATTCACACACCAATGGCGGCCAAGCTACCATGCAAGGTGCCGGCCCAGCTCACTGGGAGCAATTTGGGGTTCAGTGTCTTGCCCGAGGACACTTCGACATGTGACCAGCCGGGGCTCGAACCACCGTTCTACCACCTGCGCCACAGCCGCTCCTCGGTTAGATAGAATGTCTCTAAAACATGTATTTACAATCTGTCTCTATACATATTCCTCATGGAGAGCGCAGCTGGCCTGGAAATGGAGGAAGTGAAGGAAGAAGCACCGAAGCGTACATCCTGTTTACTACCTCCTCCGTACTCATGTAAACATGTCAACATTGCCAGACGTGATGTCAGCGTTTTTTCATCGGAGTGTAACTCACCATAGCAACAGGCTGGAGCAGGGAGGGAGAGAAGAGAAGATCAGGGTTATTCTTACTATCTGACTTATCACACTAGTAAACAAGTCAGCGCTAAAACTGATCTGTTAAAGTAGTAGCGTATTGTGTGATATCCGGTTTCCCCACGCATGCTATACTCACGGCAGTTGTCTCTGATCTTCTTGACCAGGTCACATTGCTGCAGGACAGACAGGGGGACAAACAGAAAGTGAACAACGTTAGGACAGGAGGACAGACATGTTAGGACAGGACAGATACTCTGGTCCTGCTGCCATGGAAACAATGTCCTGAGAAATGATTGATGGAGCTAACTGCTACGTACCGCCACGCCGGGTCCGCGAGGTCCCTTCTGGCCCTGTGGGAACACACACACATAAACACACGCACACACACACACACGCACACACACACACACACACACACACACATACACACACACACACACACACACACACACACATAAACACCGGAGGTTAACAGCTGGACACAGCCGGAGGGAGACCATACCATGACTTGGCACTCGTAGAGCTAGCTCTGTGCCAGCGAACAACGTGCAAGATTATTTGTGTTAGTTGTGTAACCGACCAAAGATAATACACATTAAGATAGAGAACTCATAGTGCACTTGGCTCCTTGCAAGAAGCAAGAACTTGTATCGAAAAGAGAAACGGTCCTTCCAGAACAGTCAAATGTAAACAGGAAGCTTGTCAAAGACATGTAAAAAGTCGTAAACATAATGTAAACGCTTCTGTACACGTGAGACGTGTCTTGATGGTCTGTGTGTGTGTGTGTGTGTGTGTGTGTGTGTGTGTGTGAGGGAGAGAGAGAACAGGGCCTCCCCTGGTTGTAAACACATGAAGAACAGTCAAAGTGAGAGCTTACGTAAGGACCAGAGTATCCAGGCTCTCCCTTCTGCCCTGAGGTACCGATGTTTCCTGACACACCCTGCAGGGCAGAGACAGCACACCGGGTCAAACACCAATCATCAGAAATGAATAGTCTCACTTGTAAACGGTATCAGAGACCAGCAGCACCATGCGTCTGTGCCTAGTGTCCCGTCCAGCTCCAGCCTGGTAAGGCCAGGAGACGCTACGGCCAATCAGAGGCTCATGGTTCAGACACTCACCCTCTGGCCTCTGTTCCCAGCGGGGCCTGGTCCTCCCAGGGTGCCTGAGGCCCCAGCCGCGCCCTGCAGGGGGACAGAGACGGGTTAGGACGTGTGGAGGAGAGGGACATGACGGAGGGAACAGATGGAGGACAGAACGAGAGTCAGAGGTGAGAGAAAGACAGAGAGCTGTTACCTTTAGTCCAGGGAACCCAGGGAAGCCCTCATCACCCTGTGAATACACACACTCCAGTTAGTACCAAGAGCATCATCATCACCATCATCATCATCATTACATTTACTTTAAAAAAAAAATCATTATTATTATTATTATTATTATTATTATTATTGTTGTTAATGGCAACTGAGGCTTCTAGACATGTAAACATGGTCATGTCTGGGTGTCTTACCATCCTTCCCTTGGGTCCTGCGATGCCAAATCCATCTCTGCCGTCTTCTCCCTGAGAGAGGAGGACACTGAGCTGACTGTGGACTCAACAACATGCGTAGGTGTGTTCTGACCTACAGTCACTTAGAGCAGAGCGTTCTGTACATCAGTGGAGGCTGGTGGAGGTAGAGATCTTGGCAGGACGGGCTCATGGTAAACGCATGAATGAATGAATGAATGCATCTTTTTATTTCGGACATGATTTAAAATAATAAAAGAACAAATAACTAATATGAAGAGTACAGGCCTATCAATGTTCGAAAGGGAGTAGGATGAAGCCTAAGCTTATCATGTCCTACCCATATCCGAATGATAGGAATGAGGAGTGCCGCGTGCGTTTGATGCCGTTCCTCATTCTGTTCTCTGCATTCCCATGAGCCCTAGTCCTTCCGACGTCTGCCTCCACCAGCCTCCCCCGTGCCCTGACCCCCACCCTACAGATAACACATGTGCTCGACCGATGAGTAGTAGCCTCCCTCCCACCTTACCTTACCACACACTGATCAAGAACATGAATAAGTAATTCTGATGTAATACAGATGTGTCTGATGGATACAACCAACACCACAACACTACTTGGTTAGACACCTTTAGCGGACAGTGTGCGAGTGTGTGTGTGTGTGTGTGTGTGTGTGTGTGTGTGTGTGTGAGGAGAGAGCCAGTGAAACAGGAGAGCATGTGAAGGAACCCTTCATCGCGGAGAGAGAGTGTCTCAGAGATTCAAAACATATGGATCTGAGGACCGAGCCTGGCCGAGCTGAGACATCAATCCTGCAGGTCTTTGAAGTGTTTCGTGACTAACTGAGATGTCCAGATCACCATGGCCAGCTCCCAGAGTAGCCCTAAACTATGCCAGATTCCCAGAGCCTGGGGCTCTAAACAGGCCCGTTCCAGCAGCATCAATATCATTTATGACATCTGTCTAAGGTCTTATCAAGAGTCTGTCTCAATGACTAAAAACTTGAAAAAGATGAACTGTTTTTGCTAATCGTTTTGAATGCTGATGAACTGAGATAGGGAAGTGTGACAGCAGTCTTACAGGCTCGCCACGCGGCCCCAGTGGTCCCACGATGCCTTTGGGTCCTGGCTCTCCTGGCTCACCCTAAAGAGAGAGAGAGAGAGAGAGAGAGAGAGAGAGAGAGAGAGAGAGAGAGAGAGAGAGCGCACGAGAGAGAGAGAGAGAGAGAGAGAGAGAGAGAGAGAGAGAGAGAGAGAGAGAGAGAGAGAGAGAGAGAGAGAGAGAGAGAGGGAAAGACATGGACACCATTTGAATAACATTCCTATTGCCTGGTGCAGAGCTTTCCTCCCAGTTAATTGCATTTACGCTATTTATTTGAAGTAGACATGACACTGGGCTTGGGATGTTGTCATTGGGGGCGACTGGTGTTTGTTCTAATAGGCTGTGTGTGTCCTGTAATGCGAGAGTGTAGTCTGTGTGTGTGTGTTTGTGAGGAGGGCTTAGGCTTCCAATGTGTTTATACTGTAAGTGAAACAAGGCCAAAACGGCGGCTAGACCGTGGCTGGTTGAGCATCAGCCGGGCCTGTGGTGGTGAGGCTCCCTCCAGTACCTTGCGACCCAGACCTCCTCTTCTGCCCTTGTCTCCGGAGCCTCCCTGGAGTCCTCCGGGTCCCTGGAAGAAGCATTTCACATTCACATTCAGACTGGCAACCATTTACTCACGTGTACTTTAGGTTTTTAGCCCCCATGGGCTAATACCCACTGAGACACTATCGCCTCAATAGGGAACTGTAAAAAGCTGCACCAAGTAAGTCTCATGCAAATTGTCTCGCCACAGATATCAACCCCCTGTCCTCTCCTCCTTCTCTCTGGAGCGCAGCTGTGGAACACACACGAACTGTAACACACACACACACACACACACACACTAGTTCTAACACACACTAGCTCCGACACACGCTAACCAGACTGCATCTCTGTTTCCCATGTTTTCCTACACGACCATGTGTTCGTGTGTTTCTTGTTTTTTCCGACCGCACGTTGCTCGCGATCGCTGTTTATTTCCCCCCTCTAAATGAGAGACCTTCCCCCATCGAGCCGTAATGAAGAGCTGAGCACCGGGGCTCAAAGTTCTTGAGCTCGAATGTCAACAGGACGACCGTCTGGAGACTTCTGGAATCAAAGGGATAACTAAACGCAACGTCAAAATACGTCAAATACGCCTGGCCTCCTCTGGCGGTCGTGGTGACGGAGACAAAGATGAACGGGTCGATTGTTTGACGTTAACTAGAACCAACACACTTGGCGGTAGCTCCTCTCCTCTCGGCTCCCTGTAGCCACATATACGTAGGGAAGACAGCTGCAGGCCTGACAGGGCCGTGGCTGGGGCTAAATCACAGTGTGTCACGCCGTTAACGGTCCCCCTGGAGGGCCACTCACCCTGGGTCCCGGGTTCCCGTCCTCCCCTCTGATGCCAGGAGCGCCACCCGGTCCGGCTGGCCCCTGGAATGTCACACACACACACACGCACACACACGCGCACACACAAGCACACACACAAGCACACACACGAGCACGCACACGCACGCACACACACGCACACAGACAGGTCTACATCACAGTCTGCTGTCTTATTGGACCAAGCTCAATACAACAACAATAGATGACGTAGATGATAGATGGTAGTCATTAAAAGCGGCCTGATTGGTGGGATTGGCTTTGATCAGACCGGATTCGCTGTGCTCGATTGGTGGTTGGGCCCTAGTCCAATCAACACATATGGCACTCTATGGAACTGACTTAGCGAATACAGCCAAGGTCATGTTTCTAATTGATGTTTTTGGCATGAGAACACATGTCAAACAGCCTGTCAACGACAAGGACGGGCTGGGTGGAGCGATGCTCTGAAGGCCACTTAAAACTTAAGCTCTTCTTTTTTTTGTGACTTATTTACTGTAGTCTAAGTGCGATAGACTTCTATTTTGACTACATATATGTAGGTTTGTGCAATATGTCTCGCGTATATGTGTACAGTAGTGACCTACTGCTCATTTTGTATTGTCATAAAAACTTGTCTGGGTCTGGACCCAGTGGGTCACACTCACTCTAGATCCTCCAATGCCAGGCTCTCCCTGCACACCGTCGGCTCCAGGCTTGCCAGCTGTGCCCTACACACACAAGGGGGAACACACACACACACACACACGGTAGTTTTAGTCCACATGTTGCACTTATCAGAAGTGTATGGTAGCATGGGGATGCTGCAGGGTTTGGCTTCAGCAGATCAACACTTACAGCTTGTCCAGATGGGCCTCTTCTACCATCAGACCCCTACAGTCACATGATACAGGGAGGGAGGCAGGAGGGAGGGAGGGAGAGGGTCGGTCGGGAGGAACCAGGAAAACAAGTGTTAGGCAAATGCAGATTTTTGCAAGGTGAACAATTCGGTTGTAAAAAAACGACGCTGTGAGATGTGAGATGTTCTGGAACGAGAGAGAAGAGAGAAGGGGGGTCGTACCCGTCTGCCAGGCTCTCCGGCGCCTCCCTGCTTACCGTCCACGCCCGAGCCTCCCTACGAGACAGGAGACGACACATGGATGAATGATCATATACAGTACATGTATATAGACCACTTCATAGTGTATCACATGTGGACAAGCACACACAACATACAGTAAACATGGGTGCTAGTTAACTACACACACAGGTATGTCCCTAGTTATAGATGCTAGTTAACTATACAGACACAGGTATGTCCCTAGTTATGGGTGCTAGTTAACTACACAGACACAGGTATATCCCTAGTTATGGGTGCCAGTTAATGAGGAGGAGGACATTACCACTGGTCCCACATCGCCCAGGTCTCCTTTAGGGCCGGGAATGGTGTTGTCCTGTCCGGTGGTACCCTGAAACACACACACACACACAAACACACACACACAACACACTTAGTTATTTAGCCTAAAACACAAACACACACACACACACACACTTAGTTATTTAGCCTAAAACACAAACACACACACACGCACATGCACACGCACGCACGCACGCACGCACGCACGCACGCACATGCACGCACACGCACACATGCACACACAGAGAGGCTCATTGTCATGCCTTGAATGGAATGACGGAATGGAATGGACTTTACACACACTTTACACACACTTTACACTTTACACACACTTTACACACACGTTTGATACCATTCCTGATTCCATTCCAAAGCATTACAATAAAACTGTCCTCCGATGTCTGCCTCTCCTGTAGTGAACCTTCCAGAAAGTATCAAATGAATCCAGAACGTACACTACTAAGGTGAGGAGCTGACTCTGACAGAACAGAACTGCAAATGTCATTAAAAATGAAAGCCCTCTCTCATTGCTAGCGACATACAGTGTATTAGAATGTTCATTAAGTGGTTAATGTGAATACCCACCCCTATATGTTACATGTGATAATATTGACCCAGGGTCAGTCACCCATCCATCCGGCCCTGACTGGGAAGGTCAACACTGACCTGGTGTCAGGTGTTAATGAGCTGGTAGTCAGATACTCACAGGGTCTCCTCTGATGCCGGTGTCCCCGAAGTCTCCGGCCTGTCCCTTCAGTCCTTTAGGTCCCTGAACACACACACACACACACACACACACACACACACAGCAGGGTTAGGTAGAGGTCGGCCACGTCACAATCATGCCAATGCATGGATAAGTATAGAGATGATGATGATGATGATGATGATGATGATGATGATGGTGTGTGCGTGTGTTTGTGTGTGTGAGTGTGTGTGTGTGTGTGTGTGTGTAAGCTGTGATGCTCACCCTTCTCCCAGGGTGCCCTATGTCTCCTGGCGGCCCAGCAACACCAGATTTACCCTGACGGAACACAATGGATATCAACAAATCACAATCACACACACTCTAGCATAATGGTGGGTTAGGGGTTAGGGTGGGGGGTTAGGGTTTAGGGTGGGGGTGATGCACCCTCCCCTGGATTCATCATATGCTCCTTCATCGCAGGGCGGCGGCAGCCTAGAGGTCAGAGAGGCTGGCTAGGCTAGTAATCAGAAGGTTCAATCCCTGCCTCAGGAGGGAGCTTAGGGGACTTAACCCGTAATTGCTCCAGGGATGCCGACTATGGCTGACCCTGTGCCTAGAGTGAAACATACCAAATTCCAACAACTGACTGACAAGTTGATTGCATGGCAAATAACATGATTATTATTTTGTCATTATTATTATTATTATTATTATTATTACTATTATAATGACTAAGCTCTGACTTATGGGACCATCTTGAATGTTAGCAGTTAGTTAGAGTCATTGAGGTTGATTTACACAGAGTTTTCTAAGAAATCTTGGATGAGAACAGGACATTTCTACATCCTGCTGACAGGAAGCCAAGCTGTCAGAAGCTTTCCGTGTTCCCATGAAGCTGTGGATGTGCCTTCCAGACTCTGAATGCTGTCGCCAGACTTCCCACTGGGCTGGAGGACCATACCCATGACCCAACACCACAACCTAACGGTTTGGAACTAGAACGTGAGTGTTGAAGGTTCTTATGAAACCAAAGCAGAGACATTTCTCTTACCTCTTCTCCATTGATGCCATCTAGACCGATCTCTCCGTAATCGCCCTGTAAACAGGACATGGGTACAACTGGGTTAAACATCACCGTTCATATTCAAACAATATCTCAATACAATCAATAAACAATAAACAGTGACGACAAAAAATGTTTTTTTTAAACGCACCTTCTCGCCAGAGTAGCCACGAGAACCCTGAAACACAGAGGAGAAATCACATGAGGTTCTGTTCAGTGCTCCTGTAACTAATACCACATGCTTTCATAACTATACACGTGATAATAACACAACGACAGCTGATTTAAATCTACTGATTGATCCGTGTACTGAATGAGAAGTGCAGTGATCCTGGAAGGCCAGATGGACTCTCTTACCTTGACTCCCCTCTGTCCGGGACAGCCCTGGAAACCTTGAGTTCCGTTCACACCAGGAGGACCTCTCTCTCCCTGTGATTGGGTGAAGGAATAGAGAAGTGTGAGGTGTAATGCACACACACACACACACACAAGCATATGCAGGAACTCGGCACGCATGCACATGCACACACACTCACGCACGCACATACAGGTGCACACACACACACACACAAACACCCACACACACACACACACACACACACACACTCACAGACACACACACACACACACACATACACGCATATGCAGGAACTCGGCACGCATGCACATGCACACACACTCACGCACGCACATACAGGTGCACACACACACACACAAACACCCACACACACACACACACACACACACACACTCACAGACACACACACACACACACACACACACACACACACACACAGATATGACGAGACGGGAGACTTACGGGACCACCCTCATCTCCGGGATGTCCTGTGAATCCTGCTCCTCCTGGGCCGCCCTGCAACACAACAAAAAGCAACACACACATTCAGCTCCACTGGAAACACAATCTTTACATATATCGATATTTCACATTTCACAATTCACACAAGAAAGAGCATTCAATCATCAAGTAGATCGAAAACTCATTGTCAGAGTGATGTTTCCATCTTGTATTTCACAGGTTCATTCATATACAGAAATAGACATCAGTACAGGTCATACTGATGGAGGTGAGTCACCTTGGGTCCACCGAGGCCAACACTTCCTCTGTCTCCTCGGCTGCCTGTACACTTGCATGGCACGGCACAGCACTCCCGCTCAGCGATGTTGTCCTGGAGGCAAGCACACACAGAGATGCTTATCAGGATGGACATAGTCAGGATGGACATAGTCAAAGGATGGACATAGTCAAAGGATGGACATAGTCAAAGGATGGACATAGTCAACGAACATCAATAATAAACAATAGCTAACTAACACTTGCCATATCGTCTAAACCAGCAAACACATGGAGTCTCAATGTATATATCTCTTCAACCTGACGGGGACTTGACCATTACCTCCAGGGCAGGGGAGGATAGTGGAGGTAGACATCGGATGACGGGCTGATTGTATTGCATGTCACGGTGTTTGATACCGTTCCTTATTCCATGCCATGCATTATAATGAACCTGCCCTCCTATTTCTACCTCCGTCAGCCTCCCCTGCTCCAAACGTATAACTGGGATGTAGTCTGACCTCAGGCCTGCATCTTTCTGCAGCTTAGATCTAGGTTTAGTATTTCTGTTCCTTAGATTGAATGGTTGGTAGTTGGGTTGTATAGTGCAGCTATGTAGTGCAGGGGTTCCCAAACTTTTCAATGTTGCGACCCCAAATTTACATAAATAATTTCCTGTGACCCCAACAACTTCATTGCGGGCTATGCAAACATATAATAACAACGTCAAAGTGTATTCTAATCACCTAAAATGTTCTAATGGGTTGGATATAAACCTTACAACACAGAAATATAGGCTACAGGTGCAATGCACATACATTGTTTGTCTTCATATAAAATAAAGATGACTGTGTCTTATATATCTTTCATATATTTCATAGAGGTTAGCTTGATTTTCTCAGGAGACGCCGCCCATTTGAAATCAGTGGATCCCACATGGGGAACCCCAAGTTTGGGAACCTCTGCTGTAGTGAAACATCCCTCACCAGCTCCTCCAGCAGCTCATAGTCCAGGTCCATGACGTTGACACGCAGGGGGCGGGTGTATCTGAACCCACGCCCAAACTCCAGCAGCACCGCCTCCTCGAACCTGGGCACGCGCTCCAGACCCACCAGGATGAAGCTGTTCACACCTGACAGAACACACACCACAACACTGGTTACCTAGATACCTACAGTCAGCTGACAGAGCACACATCACACACACACAAACACACACACACACACACACACATACACACAACTGGTTACCGAACTACGTACAGTCAGCTGACTGTTACTTTTCTGACTGTTACTTTTCAAATCAAACCCTTGTTGATCGTCCTCACCTGAGAGGCGCAGATCTTCAACCTTCCTCTTCATCTCAGAGTACTGGCCGTCCAGACCATCAGTCAGGTGGATCACAACCTGCAAACGCCCAGAGAGATATCATCGTCATTTCATTCAGTATTTTACATTTCACATTTTCACCGTATTCCATGTATGTGGTGATCAGTGGAGGCCTGTCGAGGTAGATATGTGAGAGGACAGTGCTCATTGTAATGGAATAAGGAATGGTATCAAACGCACATGTCTACCTCGAACCAGCCTCCCCTGGTGGTGTTCCATATCTAGAAATAAAACCTCAACCTCAACAGTCATGCAGACACACCTTGACGGCATCAGCAGAGCGGCTCTTAAACTGGTTCTTGTAGGCGTCGATGGTCTTGCCGTTGAGGACGAAGGGGCCTCGGCTGCGCAGCCCTCTGAAGGCCTCGAACAGCGTGTCAGCGTTGTCTGTGAAGTCCAGCATGACGGGCTCGGAGGCTGAGTCCACGGCCAAGATGCCCACCTGGGACAGGAGAACATCCACACACAGTCAGAGGTCTACTCAGCTATATGCAACACACAACTCACTGAGAATTAGATTTGTTTAGTCAGTGGCGATTAGATTTGTCTGGGCCTTTGGCTATGTCAGTGTTTGCTAGGAGAACAGACAATCGTTCATGTTAATAAAGGACAGGACGATGTCGGTGTTGTTCCCAGCTTGCCCACCTGTACGGAGGGGATCTGTCCCGAGGAACAGCTGATGCCGGCCATCTTGGAGATCCTCTGGAGGATGGCGCCCATCTTGGTCTGGAGGTTGGTCTGGGCGGCAAAGATGTTCTGGGACGACACGTCGAAGCCCACCAACACCTCCAGGTTACAGGCTGAGAGAGAGAGAGAGAGATGAGATGGTGGTTGGCTGCTTGGCTGGCTGGTTGGTTAGTTGGTTAGTTGGTTAGTTGGTTGGAGCCTCTTTGCGCCACACTTATGTTATATGAATGCTCTCTACTGATGTTATCATAATATTATTCACTTTAAGGGATCCACTCCGAATTCCATTTCATGATACACATTACTGTATTTTATCAAAGCAAACACTTTCATTTTCTAAACATTTAATATGCTGTATCTCTATTTCATGTTATCTTCTATCGGTAACATGATACCTGTTAATATATATACTGCACAGTAGAGTAAAACAGTTAACACTAGAACAGCCGTGCCTTTTTACCTACTAAAAGAGCCGCCTCGGGGCAATGGGAATCTGCTATTTACATACAACGACCACTAGTTGGCCGCTTGTAAATTAGCCTGCTTCCTACCCAGAAAAACTGCAAAAAAACGGTATACTAGCTTATCCTGATGTGATATTGAAAATGTAAGAATACTGGGTGGTAGAACGCACATATCTAGGAAAAGTCATGAAAGGAGGGTCCTGAAATTTGATCGAGTGCAAAGACATAAACATTTGTTTTACTCACAGAGGTCAAATGACTCCTCATGGCTGATTAAGTGTTAAACCTCCATGACCCTCACCTCTAACGGTCTCCTGTGCTCCGGTACACAGCTTGATGCCCTTCACCTCGTCGTCCAGCGTCTCCAGGATCTGCTCGTTGAGTTCGGACAGCTCCAGGAAGGTGCTGGCCCGGGCCACCGTGGTGGCCTCGCTCCCCAGGTTGTTGAGTTCGTCTTCGATGTCTCCGACCCCCACGGCGTAGATCCTAACACCCGTGGCCTTCAGTCCCAAGGCCGCCGTCTTGCCGTCGTCTGAGGAGCGGCCCCCGGTGACGATCATGAGGATCTGTGGGATGCCCTCGTCTTTGCGGCTGCCCTTGGCCTTGATTAACTGTTTCTCCTGCACGTGGCGGATGGCGGCCCCCGTGTTGATGCGACGACCACCCTTGTACTCCGTATTGCTGATGGCATTGATGATGTCATCCTAGAGAGAGTGAATGAATCCATCAATGAATGAACTTCATTTTGACAATCTTAGAATGCACATAATACTGTTTCAATGATGAGAAAACAACGATACACATGTAAAAAAATCACAGTGGATAGAAAACATAGGTCAACATTATTTTCTCATGTTCAGAAGGGCGAAAGAATGGACCATTCAACCCCAACAATTCTTAAGTCGACAGCTGGTTGGCTGTTGTTTTTCAATGTTCTAAAAGCCAACTGTCAAAACAAGGCCATTATCACAGCGTTTGATGAACACAGACGGATACTGACCTTGTTGTTGTAGGTGTTGAGGAAGAAGGTGTCGGTGACGTCTGTAGCGTAGTGCGCCAGTCCTATCCGGATGTTGTCTCTCTCCGTGAAAAACAGGTCTATCAAGTTCAGGATGAAGTCCATCACCTCCTTAAAGTTGTCTTTGCCCAGGTTGATGGAGCCATCCACCAGAAACACAATGTCAGCTGCTTTAGGCTTGGGGAGACCTGTTGCAGGAGGGGAGAATGAGTTAAAATGTGTGTGTGTGTGTGTGTGTGTGTGTATATGTGTGTATATGTGTGTTTGGAGTATTGAGTGAGGGGGAGAACTTGTTCAAGTGAGAGAGAGAGAGAGAGAGAGAGAGAGAGAGAGAGAGAGAGAGAGAGAGAGAGAGAGAGAGAGAGAGAGAGAGAGAGAGAGAGAAAGAAGTGAGTCTTTCCAGTAGACCATCCAGCCATGGCATCGTGACTCACCTGAATCGTCGGTATAGACCACAGTAGGCACCTCAGGGATGGTCCCGTTGAGCCTGCTGATGAACCTCTCCTTTATGGTAGGCAGGCCAGGGAAGGTAGGCACCTGGAGGACGTCCGAAGAGCTGGTGGCGATCTGGGTCAGCTGCCTGGAGTCGGCGCCGCCTGCCCCGATACCGATGCAGTTGACTCTGGACGCCTTCAGCAGCGGCCCATACACGGACACGTCCGTAGGGGATCGGCCTCCCGTCAGAACCACCAAGTGCTGCGACGCTTCGGCGAGGCGGACCCCCGCGCCGGGCTTCAGCTCGTTGCGGATGACGTACTCGATGGCCGAGGCCAGGTCTGGGGAGCGGCCGCCCATCTGGCGCAGCCTCTTGACCGCAGAGAGCACGGCTGGCTTGTTGTTGTGAGAGTTCAGGGAGAACTCAGTCTTGACCTTGTCTGAGTACTGGACCACAGAGACGCGCACCTGGGTACAAAACAATACAATATCACTATAATTAGTCCCTCTGTTTGTATTTGTCTTTGGCTCTGGTCACATACAGTACATGCAGGCACGCACACAGACGCAGCATACACGCATGCTCACACACGCACACACACAGACCTGGTCAGGCTGCACGTCCAGCTGCTGGACGATGTTGACAATGAAGTCACGGATGTGGGCGATGCCCTGGGCGCCCGTGGCATCAGACCCGTCGATGAGGAAGATGATGTCCTTCCTCCCCATGTTGAGGTTGGCTGGGAAGAGTCACAGATGCACACAGTGTCACACAGGAATGCCGGGAGTCACTCAGAGATCAACAGGTCAATACAAAAATAAATAGAACAAAACTATATGATTAAAAAAATGTAAGGTAAGGTTTTGTTTGGGTGTATTACTACTGGTCCTCTGTGGCTCAGTTGGTAGAGCATTAACAATGCTTAAGTTGTGGGTATGATTTCTGTATACTGAAAAACGTACACACACTGAAATGTAGGTCACTTCGGATAAAAGTGTCTGCTGAATGGCATCTATTATATAATTATATATTACTACTGGGGTACATAACCACCTAAAACATTTAGCAGAACTAATCTGTAAGCATCTCTTACCAACTTCCACTGTGGTGGGGACAAAGCTGCTGGAGATGTCCGTGGTCGTCATGGTGTTGACTGAGGCGATCAGCTGCTGCTCCACAGATGGCAGCTGTTGGAAGCTATTGACGCTGAAGACTAGCTCTGGCTTCAGGGAGATCTGCCTCAGCTCGTTGGTGTCTGCGTTCCTCGACCCAATGGCCAGTGGTGCCACCATGGAACTCTTCAGCTTATTGGCCGGGCCAGAGACGTCGTCAGAGGACTTGCCCCCCGTGACCAGGATGAGGAACTGCGGCACGCCCTCCTCTATGCGGCTGCCCGCCGACCGTTGGTAGATGCTCCTGGAGACCCAGTCGATGGCGTGGCCCGTGTTGAGGCGGCTCCCTCCCCTGCTGCGGAGCCGTCTCACGGCCTGCCGGACCTCGTCCTTGGTGGAGTGTTCGTTCAGGAGGAATTCCGCCTACGGAGTGCATGGGTCATTCACTCAGTGCACAAAGTGAATTAAGGTTACCCTAAACCTAATCCTCATAAAAATGTATTCAGTTCATGAATTGAGTGGATTGAATATCAAATTGACCCCAATCCTAATATAAAAGCAACAACAACTATTTCTCCACCTACTACGACCAGTGTCCCAGCTTGTGACATCCTACCTTGGCGTCGTCACTGTACTGGACCACCGACACACGGACGTTGTCCAGACCCACGTCCAGCTTCTCCACCACGCGGAGGATCATGTCTCGGATGGCAGGGAACTCAGAACGCACCGCCGTCGAGCCATCGATGAGGAAGACCACGTCTCTCTTGTCTCCGCCAGTGGTGATTACGGTGGTGGTCACTGATAGAGAGAAGACAGACATGTTGGGTTGAATAGGCGTTCAAATCAAATGCTGTCCAAATATAGGTTAAATATGTAATGTACTACTGGACATTTACCTCACTGCAATAAGAACCATTTACCTATTACAATGTTACTTTCTATTGCGAGAGTAATTACATAGTTATTACACTGGCATAGGGTAAAATGACATTAATAACAGCCAGGGAAAGATTACCATCCACGGTGGGGAACACAGGGCGCAGCCTGCTGATATCGTCGTCCGACAGCTCTGTGAGTGTGGTGATCAGTGTGTCCTGGACGGTGTAGAGGCCTGGGAAGTCATCCACGGTGTAGGCAAAGTTAGGGACGTAGGAAACCACCTGCAGCTCCTGAGAGCCAACATCTCTGGTCCCAATGCTGAAGGTCAGAACCCCAGATTGCTTCAGGGATGTGGCGGGTCGACTGATGTCATCTGTGGACCTCCCTCCAGAGACAACAATGACGAACTGAGGGACGCCCTCTTGCTTCCTCCCGCCACGTGCTGCCGTCAGCACGTCGCGACTGATGAACTCCACGGCCTGGCCCAGGTTACGTTGGCGCCCGCCTCTCTGCCTCAAGCTGTTCACGGCGTTCAATACGCCCTCCTTGGTGGTGTGGGAGTTGAGGTAGATGTCCGCCGTCGGGGAGTCGCCATACTGCACCACGCCCACCCGGATCTTGTTCTCACCTATGTTGAGGTTCTCCACAATCCTGCGGATGAACTCTTGGATGATGGGGAACTCGCGCCCGACACCATCAGAACCATCCACCAGGAACACGATGTCCTTCCTAGGACCCTGGGACTCAGCTGAAAGGAGAGGGAGAAAATACAATCAACCACTGCTCATTATATTTAGTATATAGTTCAGTGATACTCAATCCTGGTCCTGGAGAACCGCAGTGGGTCCTGGTTTTTGTACCAGCCTAGTGCTGTTACACCTGGTTGAATCACTCAAATTATCATCAAGACCGTGATTAGCTGAATCAGGTGTGTCACTGCTGAGCTGGGACAAAAACCTGGTTCACTGGCTTGGTACATGGATTTTCCTGCTAAAAACAAAGGTTAAATAAAACATATTAATAATAATGCAAACATTCAGAGGAATGTTTTCACAGTAGTGTTTCATATAACATTTTTCAAGTGATGATTGAACACTTCAGTTGAAGGAATCATCCTCTCATTGTCTTACCTGCTGGACCAGTGAATGTGATGGGGTCGGGATACCTGGCTGTGACAACTCGCGACAAAACAGAGAAGAGCTCTGCCTGGATGTTTGGGAGGTTTCGCGCATCGCGGACAGAGAAGGTTTCATTGGGGGATGATGAGATGGACTGCATCTCTCTGTAATTAGCATTTTTAAAGCCAATACTGACAGGAACCACACCGATCCGTTTCAGCGCCATAGGCCATGGTCCAATACTATCACTAGACCTTCCACCACTAAGCAGAATGAGAATCTGTGGAACCCCCTCTAGACGCCTGCTTCCAGAGGAAGCAGTAAAGACGTGGCCTCTGACATACTGGAGGGCTGCCCCGGTGTTGAGGGGTCTCCCCCCTTTAAGTGTGAGGCCTCTGACTGCATTTATAACACTGTCTTTGGTTGTGTAGGTGTTGAGATAGAAATTGGTTGTGGCGTCATTGCTGTACTGGACCACAGAAACTCTGTCTTTGCTCCCCCCCAGATTGAGACTCCCCACTACTCTCTGTATAAAGTCACGCACAGCTGGAAAGTCATTTCTAGCATCATCAGATCCATCAACCAAAAAGACGACGTCCCTCTTGACCTCTTCAGGTTGAGCTAGAAATAACGATAAATGTAGGCTGCGTTTTGCACAATGTCTCATAAAACAGAAAGTTGTTGAAAATGAAAAAGAATAATGAATAATTCTGACACAGAATTTCAATATATTTAATAAGAATCTGTAAAAAACAGAAACAGAATATTCTCTGGAACATGAAGAACAAGAGATATTCATCCACACTATGAAGACTTACCTATAAGAGTGGTGTGTTTCAAAGTGAACAGTACATCTAGCAATGTGTCGGGGAGTTCTCCAAAGTCAGTGATGGGAAAAACAAAACTAGTGTTGGAAGCTGTAGCGGAAAGACCAATAGGGTCCTTGCCGATGCTGAAGCTCACAACACCAAGATCCCTGAGGGATGCGGTCGGTTGTCTAACATTATCACTGGAGGCTCCTCCTGTGAGCAGGATCAGTACTTGAGGAACCCCTTCAAGATGCCGACTCCCAGACAAGGGAATGAAGACGTTGTCCCTGACATACTGCAGTGCTGCTCCAGTTGTGCGTGGTCTTCCTCCCTTATGCGTCAACGCTCTAATCTTACTGATGACAGCGTCCTTGGTGGAATAGGAGCTCAGGTGGAAGTAGACTACTGCATCTCTGCTGAACTGGACCACTGCTACTCTGTCTCTGTCTTCGTCAACGTCCAGGTTTTCCACAACTCTTCTCACAAAGTCACGCATGGCAGGAAACCCACTGCGGCTGTCGTCAGAACCGTCGATGAGGAAGACGACATCACGCCGTCCCAAACGCGCTTCCACTAAGGAGGACATCACATGGTGACTTAACAAGATGCAGCTCTGGCCACAGAGAGAGGGCATAACATGCTATAACCATTTGGCATAGCAAAATAATAGAAAGAAGTTAAACAACTGATGCGAACACCATTCCAGCATAGAATGGTGAGGGTCAAGCCAATAGTGACACTAGCAAGAATCGTGATAAATCACTCAGCATTTCATTTCAAAATGCTACTTGTATGAAAGCAAATACGAAACCTTGAATGCTGTTTCACCACATGCCATTTATTGCAAGAGCTGTACGAATGTAGCTCATTGTTCTCTTTCATTGAAAGACAATGGCAAATGAAGTCTAATACTAAGTCAAAAGCGGAATGATCTAAGATAGACAAATTCAAGAGTAGGGGTCTATCCTGAAGGGGAGAGCTCGCAAGAAATAAGATCCATTATTCTCCCATTGGAGAATAATGTCAGATAAGAGAGTGGAAGGTCAACCCCATGATTCAAAGGGATTCATAAGTGTCAATACGCAGCCAAGAGAAAAAGTATGTTCAACATCTCTTGCTTACCTAAAATCCCAGCGTTTCTCTCAGCAGTTATACTCATTGAAGACAAAAGTTGTTTTTCCAACCTATAGAGTTCGGAGTACTCTGAAAATGTAAGTGCCAAAGAGGGATTGAAAGAGAGTGCTTGCAGGTCTTCTATGTTTGTATCTTTGGACCCAACAGAGATGACCGTGATGCCCTGTTTCCGCAGAGCATCAGCAGCAGAGTGCATCGGGTCTGTCGATGTTCCTCCACTAAGAATAACTAACAGCTGTGGAACACCAAGGAGGCGTCTGCTTCCAGCTGAACCGGTGAAAACATTGTCCCTAACGTACTGGAGAGCTGTTCCAGTGTTACGGTACAGACCTCCCTTGTGACTCAGACCTCTAACAGTGTCAACAACCTCTTCCTTTGTGGTGTAGGTGTTAAGGTAGAAGTGGGCCTCTGGATCTCTGCTGTACTGGATCACTGAAACTTGATCTTTGTTTTCCTCCACATTGAGTTTCTCCACCACTCTCTGAACAAAATCAAGCACTTCTGGGAATCCATTCCGAGTGTCGTCAGAGCCATCCAGCAGGAATACTATGTCCCTTTTTGATACTTGAGAACACATCAAACATAATTAGTGTAAGTAACCTGTCAACTCGAGAAAAACGATACTAATAAGACTAATCATTTCATGATTATTCCATAATTAATGGCTTATCAATAACTTAATTACCCAGGGAGCAACTGCAGCTGAATGAAAGTAAACATTGATGCTATAAAGAAGAGATCAATGCCTATGTAAGGAATAGTTACTCGTCTCAATTGTGTTCAAAGGCAATGGAGAACAGAAAGGTTCAGTTTTAAGAATTAAGTTGGGAATATTGCCAAGCAAGTGTTACAGTGTGTAACAAGTGTGTAACAAGTGTTACATTTACTTAATGTAAAACAGAAGCATTCCTTCTGAAGATTCAAGACTTTGAAAGTAAAACATATGAAGAGAAAAGGAGCAATATATGACAGAAAACATAATCAAGATGTACAGCTCATTTTACAGTTCATGAAATGAAAAACAACTTTCCATTGTAAAAAGGGAGCACCATTGACAGTGGGCAGGTATTTTCCAAATAAGCGTCTTGGCGCCTACCATAAGCGCCTACCATAGAAATTATTTTGGAGAGTCAAGACAAAAACATCTTGCTCAAATAAGAGTTGAAAGAATTGTCAACATCACAAAGCTAATACAATAGTGTCAGTAATATGCTGAAACAAAAAACAAAAAAATGTATTTACCTATAACACCAGGACTGGAGACTTGGGTAATGGATGATAAAAGCTCAGATTGCAGGCCTGGCAGGTCTGAGAAGTCTCGCGCCCGCAGGATGAGCTGAGGGTCTGATGTGATTGACTGTATTTCTCTGGAGTCAGCCTGTCTGATGGCCACACCAATACTCTGTACTCCGAGATCTTTCAAATCAATGGCTGCTTGGCCAACATTATCACTGGATCGACCCCCACTCAGCAGAATCAGTATCTGAGGAACGCCCTCTTGGCGTCTGCTACCAGAGGAGGCAGTAAAGACATTGTCCCTCACGTACTGGAGAGCTGCCCCGGTGTTGAGGGGTCTACCTCCTTTGTGCCTCAAGCCTCTAACAGTGCCAAGAATGTCCTCCTTTGTGTTGTAAGTGTTCAGATAGAAATTGACTTGTTGATCTCTACTGTACTGAACCACAGACACACGGTCTTTGTTTGGTCCCACATTGAGTTTCCCCACCACTTTATGGATAAAGTCACGCATTGCTGTGAATCCATTCCTTGTACCATCAGAACCATCCAGAAGGAAAACAATATCTCTGGGACCAATCAGGCTTGCTCCTATTAAATAAACATGAAAAGAAAGGATTTCTAAAAGTTACATGTCTGCCAAGTGTTGCAAACAAATCTTGAAATAGGAAAGCTGATCAGATTAAATAGAGTGCAAACATACATTCTAATTACACTATGGGCAAATACTGAAATGTTATTTTGTATGTACATCAGGACTGTGTTGTTGATAATGACTATTGAAAAATACAATTAATATTACGAATTCTTAAAAATCACCAAAACTGAATATCACCATGAATATTAACACAAGAGCCTTGAATATGGCTAAACTGATAATGTACTTAAGGCGTCTTACCGATGGCGCTAATGTTAAAAGTGTCAACTTTAGAGAGGAGCTGCTCTTGGATGTTTGAGAGGTCAGTGAATTCAGATACTGAAACAGCCAAACTTGGATCAAAGGAAATTCGCTGAAGCTCAGTCCTGTCTGACCTTTGTGAACCAAGACTGACTATCATGACTCCCTGCTCCTTCAAGGCAGAGGCTGGTGTATCAACTTCATCAGTGGACTTCCCGCCACTCAGCAGAATCAGTATCTGAGGGACGCCCTCTTGGCGTCTGCTTCCAGAGGAGGCAGTAAAGACATTGTCCCTCACGTACTGGAGAGCTGCCCCGGTGTTGAGGGGTCTACCTCCTTTGTGCCTCAAGCCTCTAACAGTGTCAAGAATGTCCTCCTTTCTGTTGAAAGTGTTCAGAGAGAAATGGACATCTTGATCTCCACTGTACTGAACGACAGACACACGGTCTTTGTTATCATCCACATTAAGTTTCTCTACCACTGTCTGAACAAAGTCACGCATTGCTGGGAATCCATTTCTTGTGCCATCAGAACCATCCAGAAGGAATACCAAATCCTTTCCAGTTATGTCATGATCAACTGAGAAAACAGAAAGATTACATGAATGGACTAATTATGCTAAAACATTTTGCTAAAATATTCTGACACAGACTTTCAGTAAATGGAAATGTGTTGTTCTGACAGACCAGCAATTAGACATAGGGATGGCCAGTAATATGATTAGACGTACCTAACACTGTTGGTGATTCTGGAGTAACTTCAATTACTGCTGCCTCCACTGAGGACAGGAGTTGCTGTTGGACACTGGGAAGGTCAGTGAAGTCAGACACAGACAGAGCATAACTGGGATCATATGATATCCTCTGCAATTCTCTGCTATCAGAGCTCCTTGTTCCAATTCCATAGACCAAGACCCCAAGCTCCTTCAGAGCAGAGGCTGGTTTGTCAACATTGTCAAAGGACCTTCCACCACTCAGCAGTATCAGAATCTGTGGAACACCTTCCAGGCGCCTACTTCCAGCAGATGCAGTGAAGACATTGTCCCTCACATACTGAAGAGCTGCCCCAGTGTTGAGGGGTCTCCCACCTTTGTGCCTCAGACCTCTGACAGTGTCAAGAATCTCTCCCTTTGTTGTGTACGTGTTCAGATAGAATTGTGCGATTGGATCTCTGCTGTACTGAACCACTGAGACTCGATCTTTGTTCACATCCACATTGAGTGTCTCCACTACTCTTTGGACAAAGTCCCGCATAGCTGGGAATCCATTCCTAGTGGCATCAGATCCATCCAGCAAGAACACAAGATCCCTCCTGGGAGCCTGATGCTCAACTACGGAATATCAAAGTTCGAAAGAGAGTAATATTACATGCTGCATATGGTACAGAGAGGAAAAAGCTACTAAATTATCAAGACTGGATGTTTTTCCAATATTGGTTAGACTTTTAATTACATGTGTAATTACACGATAAGAAGGACAGTCTGAAGTGTTACGTAATTGTCTTACCTATTAATGTCGGTGTTGTGCGTGTGCCCTGCACACCGACTGTGCTCATGGCAGAAAGTAGCTGCTCTTGGACATTGGGGAGGTCAGTGAATTCAGACACTGAGAGAGCAAGACTAGGTTCAGAGGATATCTTTTGCAATTCTCTGCTATCAGAGCCCCTTGTTCCGATTCCAAACACCAAGACCCCAAGCTCCTTGAGAGCAGATGCCGGTGTATCTACATTGTCAAAGGACCTTCCCCCACTCAGCACAATCAGTATCTGAGGGACTCCCTCTTGGCGTCTGCTTCCAGAGGAGGCAGTAAAGACATTGTCTCTCACATACTGGAGTGCTGCCCCGGTGTTGAGGGGTCTACCTCCTTTGTGCCTCAAGCCTCTAACAGTGTCAAGAATGTCCTCCTTTGTGTTGTAAGTGTTCAGATAGAAATTGACTTGTTGATCTCTACTGTACTGAACCACAGACACACGGTCTTTGTTCTCCTCCACATTGAGTTTCTCCACCACTCTCTGAACAAAGTCACGCATTGCTGGGAATCCATTCCTTGTGCTGTCAGAACCATCCAGAAGGAATACCACATCCTTTCTGGCAGTTCTTTGCTCCACTAGGAGTATTAGAAGTAAAAAGAGAAAATTATGTCAACATTTTTTCATTGAACCTGAGTCTGTATATGTGTTATTTTACTTTTCTTACATATCCCAAGAGATATTTCAGAAATGCCAAAAGGATTATCTATATAAGCTTACCTATGACTGTTGGGGTTGTGGGTGTCACCTCAACAAGTCCAGTTTTTAGCGAGGAGAAAAACTGCTGCTGGACAGTGGGGAGGTCAGAGAATTCAGACACAGATTGGGCATAACTAGGATCAGTGGCAATCTTTTCAACCTCTCTGCTGGAATTTCTGGTTCCAATGCCAAATATCAAGACGCCACTCTGTTTGAGGGCAGAGGCTGGAGTTTCAACATTATCACTGGACCGCCCGCCACTCAGCAGAATCAGTAACTGAGGGACACCCTCTTGGCGTCTGCTTCCAGAGGAGGCAGTAAAGACATTGTCCCTCACGTACTGGAGAGCTGCCCCGGTGTTGAGGGGTCTACCTCCTTTGTGCCTGAGGCCTGTAAGAGTGTCAAGAATTTCCTCCTTTGTGTTGTAACTGTTCAGATAGAAATGGACTTCTTGATCTCTACTGTACTGAACCACAGAAACACGGTCTTTGTTGTCCTCCACATTGAGTTTCTCCACCACTCTCTGAACAAAGTCACGCATTGCTGGGAATCCATTCCTTGTGCCATCAGAACCATCCAGAAGGAATACCACATCCTTTCTGGCGGTGTCAAGATCAACTGAGAAAACACAGAGATTATATCAATGAAATAAATGTGGTGTTAAAGGCCCAATGAAAGTCTAACACCCAATAGTGTTCAAGGCCCAACTGATTTGTTGCTGTCATTATTCATGACATGATGGGCAGTAATATGATTAGACATACCTAACACTGTTGTTGATTCTGGAGTACCTTCTGGAGTAATTCCCACTGCCTCCACTGAGGACAGGAGTTGCTGTTGGACACTGGGAAGGTCAGTGAAGTCAGACACAGACAGAGCATAACTGGGATCATGGGATATCCTCTGCAATTCTCTGCTATCAGAGCTCCTTGTTCCAATTCCATAGACCAAGACCCCCAGCTCCTTCAGAGCAGAGGCTGGTTTGTCAACATTGTCAAAGGACCTTCCACCACTCAGCAGTATCAGAATCTGTGGAACACCTTCCAAGCGCCTACTTCCAGCAGACGCAGTGAAGACATTGTCCCTCACATACTGAAGAGCTGCCCCAGTGTTGAGGGGTCTCCCGCCTTTGTGCCTCAGACCTCTGACAGTGTCAAGAATCTCTCCCTTTGTTGTGTATGTGTTCAGATAGAATTGTGCGGTTGGATCTCTGCTGTACTGAACCACTGAGACTCGATCTTTGTTCACATCCACATTGAGTGTCTCCACTACTCTTTGGACAAAGTCCCGCATAGCTGGGAATCCATTCCTAGTGGCATCAGATCCATCCAGCAAGAACACAACATCCCTCCTGGGAGCCCGATGCTCAACTACAAAATATCAAAGTTCGAAAGAGAGTAATATTACATGCTGCATATGGTACAGAGAGGAAAAAGCTACTAAATTATCAAGACTGTATGTTTTTCCAATATTGGTTAGACTTTTAATTACATGTGTAATTACACGATAATGAGGACAGTGTAAAGTGTTACGTAATTGTCTTACCTATTAATGTCGGTGTTGTGCGTGTGCCCTGTACACCGACTGTGCTCATGGCAGAAAGTAGCTGCTCTTGGACATTGGGGAGGTCAGTGAATTCAGACACTGAGAGAGCAAGACTAGGTTCAGAGGATATCTTTTGCAATTCTCTGCTATCAGAGCCCCTTGTTCCGATTCCAAACACCAAGACCCCAAGCTCCTTGAGAGCAGATGCCGGTGTATCTACATTGTCAAAGGACCTTCCACCACTCAGCACAATCAGTATCTGAGGGACACCCTCTTGGCGTCTGCTTCCAGAGGAGGCAGTAAAGACATTGTCCCTCACGTACTGGAGTGCTGCCCCGGTGTTGAGGGGTCTACCTCCTTTGTGCCTCAAGCCTCTAACAGTGTCAAGAATGTCCTCCTTTGTGTTGTAAGTGTTCAGATAGAAATCGACTTGTTGATCTCTACTGTACTGAACCACAGACACACGGTCTTTGTTCTCCTCCACATTGAGTTTCTCCACCACTCTCTGAACAAAGTCACGCATTGCTGGGAATCCATTCCTTGTGCCGTCAGAACCATCCAGAAGGAATACCACATCCTTTCTGGCGGTTCTTTGCTCCACTAGGAGTATTAGAAGTAAAAAGAGAAAATGTCAACATTTTTTCATTGAACCTGAGTCTGAAATATATGTGTTATTTTACTTTTCTTACATATCCCAAGAGATATTTCAGAAATGCCTAAAGGATTATCTATATAAGCTTTACCTATGACTGTCGGGGTTGTGGGTGTCACCTCAACAAGTCCAGTTTTTAGCGAGGAGAAAAACTGCTGCTGGACAGTGGGGAGGTCAGAGAATTCAGACACAGATTGGGCATAACTAGGATCAGTGGCAATCTTTTCAACCTCTTTGCTGGAATTTCGGGTTCCAATGCCAAATATCAAGACGCCACTCTGTTTGAGGGCAGAGGCTGGAGTTTCAACATTATCACTGGACCGCCCACCACTCAGCAGAATCAGTAACTGAGGGACACCCTCTTGGCGTCTGCTTCCAGAGGAGGCAGTAAAGACATTGTCCCTCACGTACTGGAGAGCTGCCCCGGTGTTGAGGGGTCTACCTCCTTTGTGCCTGAGGCCTGTAAGAGTGTCAAGAATTTCCTCCTTTGTGTTGTAACTGTTCAGATAGAAATGGACTTCTTGATCTCTACTGTACTGAACCACAGAAACACGGTCTTTGTTGTCCTCCACATTGAGTTTCTCCACCACTCTCTGAACAAAGTCACGCATTGCTGGGAATCCATTCCTTGTGCCATCAGAACCATCCAGAAGGAATACCACATCCTTTCTGGCGGTGTCAAGATCAACTGAGAAAACACAGAGATTATATCAATGAAATAAATGTGGTGTTAAAGGCCCAATGAAAGTCTAACACCCAATAGTGTTCAAGGCCCAACTGATTTGTTGCTGTCATTATTCATGACATGATGGACAGTAATATGATTAGACATACCTAACACTGTTGTTGATTCTGGAGTACCTTCTGGAGTAATTCCCACTGCCTCCACTGAGGACAGGAGTTGCTGTTGGACACTGGGAAGGTCAGTGAAGTCAGACACAGACAGAGCATAACTGGGATCATGGGATATCCTCTGCAATTCTCTGCTATCAGAGCTCCTTGTTCCAATTCCATAGACCAAGACCCCCAGCTCCTTCAGAGCAGAGGCTGGTTTGTCAACATTGTCAAAGGACCTTCCACCACTCAGCAGTATCAGAATCTGTGGAACACCTTCCAAGCGCCTACTTCCAGCAGACGCAGTGAAGACATTGTCCCTCACATACTGAAGAGCTGCCCCAGTGTTGAGGGGTCTCCCGCCTTTGTGCCTCAGACCTCTGACAGTGTCAAGAATCTCTCCCTTTGTTGTGTATGTGTTCAGATAGAATTGTGCGGTTGGATCTCTGCTGTATTGAACCACTGAGACTCGATCTTTGTTCACATCCACATTGAGTGTCTCCACTACTCTTTGGACAAAATCCCGCATTGCTGGGAATCCATTCCTAGTGGCATCAGATCCATCCAGCAAGAACACAACATCCCTCCTGGGAGCCCGATGCTCAACTACAGAATATCAAAGTTCGAAAGAGAGTAATATTACATGCTGCTTATGGTATAGACAGGAAACAGCTACTAAATTATCAAGACTGTACGTTTTTCCAATATTGGTTAGACTTTTAATTACATGTGTAATTACACGATAATGAGGACAGTCTAAAGTGTTACGTAATTGTCTTACCTATTAATGTCGGTGTTGTGCGTGTGCCCTGTACACCGACTGTGCTCATGGCAGAAAGTAGCTGCTCTTGGACATTGGGGAGGTCAGTGAATTCAGACACTGAGAGAGCAAGACTAGGTTCAGAGGATATCTTTTGCAATTCTCTGCTATCAGAGGCCCTTGTTCCGATTCCAAACACCAAGACCCCAAGCTCCTTGAGAGCAGATGCCGGTGTATCTACATTGTCAAAGGACCTTCCACCACTCAGCACAATCAGTATCTGAGGGACGCCCTCTTGGCGTCTGCTTCCAGAGGAGGCAGTAAAGACATTGTCCCTCACGTACTGGAGTGCTGCCCCGGTGTTGAGGGGTCTACCTCCTTTGTGCCTCAAGCCTCTAACAGTGTCAAGAATGTCCTCCTTTGTGTTGTAAGTGTTCAGATAGAAATCGACTTGTTGATCTCTACTGTACTGAACCACAGACACACGGTCTTTGTTCTCCTCCACATTGAGTTTCTCCACAACTCTCTGAACAAAGTCACGCATTGTTGGGAATCCATTTCTTGTGCTGTCAGAACCATCCAGAAGGAATACCACATCCTTTCTGGCGGTGTCAAGATCAACTGAGAAAACACAGAGATTATATCAATGAAATAAATGTGGTGTTAAAGGCCCAATGAAAGTCTAACACCCAATAGTGTTCAAGGCCCAACTGATTTGTTGCTGTCTGTATTCATGACATGATCGGCGGTAATATGATTAGACATACCTAACACTGTTGTTGATTCTGGAGTAACTTCAATTCCCACTGCCTCCACTGAGGACAGGAGTTGCTGTTGGACACTGGGAAGGTCAGTGAAGTCAGACACAGACAGAGCATAACTGGGATCATGGGATATCCTCTGCAATTCTCTGCTATCAGAGCTCCTTGTTCCAATTCCATAGACCAAGACCCCCAGCTCCTTCAGAGCAGAGGCTGGTTTGTCAACATTGTCAAAGGACCTTCCACCACTCAGCAGTATCAGAATCTGTGGAACACCTTCCAAGCGCCTACTTCCAGCAGACGCAGTGAAGACATTGTCCCTCACATACTGAAGAGCTGCCCCGGTGTTGAGGGGTCTCCCGCCTTTGTGCCTTAGACCTCTGACAGTGTCAAGAATCTCTCCCTTTGTTGTGTATGTGTTCAGATAGAATTGTGCGGTTGGATCTCTGCTGTACTGAACCACTGAGACTCGATCTTTGTTCACATCCACATTGAGTGTCTCCACTACTCTTTGGACAAAGTCCCGCATAGCTGGGAATCCATTCCTAGTGGCATCAGATCCATCCAGCAAGAACACAACATCCCTCCTGGGAGCCTGATGCTCAACTACAAAATATCAAAGTTTGAAAGAAAGTAATATTACATGCTGCATATGGTACAGAGAGGAAAAAGCTACTAAATTATCAAGACTGTACGTTTTTCCAATATTGGTTAGACTTTTCATTACATGTGTAATTACACGATAATGAGAACAGTCTAAAGTGTTACGTAATTGTCTTACCTATTAATGTCGGTGTTGTGCGTGTGCCCTGTACACCGACTGTGCTCATGGCAGAAAGTAGCTGCTCTTGGACATTGGGGAGGTCAGTGAATTCAGACACTGAGAGAGCAAGACTAGGTTCAGAGGATATCTTTTGCAATTCTCTGCTATCAGAGCCCCTTGTTCCGATTCCAAACACCAAGACCCCAAGCTCCTTGAGAGCAGATGCCGGTGTATCTACATTGTCAAAGGACCTTCCACCACTCAGCACAATCAGTATCTGAGGGACGCCCTCTTGGCGTCTGCTTCCAGAGGAGGCAGTAAAGACATTGTCCCTCACGTACTGGAGTGCTGCCCCGGTGTTGAGGGGTCTACCTCCTTTGTGCCTCAAGCCTCTAACAGTGTCAAGAATGTCCTCCTTTGTGTTGTAAGTGTTCAGATAGAAATCGACTTGTTGATCTCTACTGTACTGAACCACAGACACACGGTCTTTGTTCTCCTCCACATTGAGTTTCTCCACCACTCTCTGAACAAAGTCACGCATTGCTGGGAATCCATTCCTTGTGCTGTCAGAACCATCCAGAAGGAATACCACATCCTTTCTGGCGGTTCTTTGCTCCACTAGGAGTATTAGAAGTAAAAAGAGAAAATTATGTCAACATTTTTTCATTGAACCCGAGTCTGAAATATATGTGTTATTTTACTTTTCTTACATATCCGAAGAGACATTTCAGAAATGCCTAAAGGATTATCCATATAAGCTTACCTATGACTGTCGGGGTTGTGGGTGTCACCTCAACAAGTCCAGTTTTTAGCGAGGAGAAAAACTGCTGCTGGACAGTGGGGAGGTCAGAGAATTCAGACACAGATTGGGCATAACTAGGATCAGTGGCAATCTTTTCAACCTCTTTGCTGGAATTTCGGGTTCCAATGCCAAATATCAAGACGCCACTCTGTTTGAGGGCAGAGGCTGGAGTTTCAACATTATCACTGGACCGCCCACCACTCAGCAGAATCAGTAACTGAGGGACACCCTCTTGGCGTCTGCTTCCAGAGGAGGCAGTAAAGACATTGTCCCTCACGTACTGGAGAGCTGCCCCGGTGTTGAGGGGTCTACCTCCTTTGTGCCTGAGGCGTGTAAGAGTGTCAAGAATTTCCTCCTTTGTGTTGTAACTGTTCAGATAGAAATGGACTTCTTGATCTCTACTGTACTGAACCACAGAAACACGGTCTTTGTTGTCCTCCACATTGAGTTTCTCCACCACTCTCTGAACAAAGTCACGCATTGCTGGGAATCCATTCCTTGTGCCATCAGAACCATCCAGAAGGAATACCACATCCTTTCTGGCGGTGTCAAGATCAACTGAGAAAACACAGAGATTATATCAATGAAATAAATGTGGTGTTAAAGGCCCAATGAAAGTCTAACACCCAATAGTGTTCAAGGCCCAACTGATTTGTTGCTGTCATTATTCATGACATGATGGACAGTAATATGATTAGACATACCTAACACTGTTGTTGATTCTGGAGTACCTTCTGGAGTAATTCCCACTGCCTCCACTGAGGACAGGAGTTGCTGTTGGACACTGGGAAGGTCAGTGAAGTCAGACACAGACAGAGCATAACTGGGATCATGGGATATCCTCTGCAATTCTCTGCTATCAGAGCTCCTTGTTCCAATTCCATAGACCAAGACCCCCAGCTCCTTCAGAGCAGAGGCTGGTTTGTCAACATTGTCAAAGGACCTTCCACCACTCAGCAGTATCAGAATCTGTGGAACACCTTCCAAGCGCCTACTTCCAGCAGACGCAGTGAAGACATTGTCCCTCACATACTGAAGAGCTGCCCCAGTGTTGAGGGGTCTCCCGCCTTTGTGCCTCAGACCTCTGACAGTGTCAAGAATCTCTCCCTTTGTTGTGTATGTGTTCAGATAGAATTGTGCGGTTGGATCTCTGCTGTACTGAACCACTGAGACTCGATCTTTGTTCACATCCACATTGAGTGTCTCCACTACTCTTTGGACAAAGTCCCGCATAGCTGGGAATCCATTCCTAGTGGCATCAGATCCATCCAGCAAGAACACAACATCCCTCCTGGGAGCCCGATGCTCAACTACAAAATATCAAAGTTCGAAAGAGAGTAATATTACATGCTGCATATGGTACAGAGAGGAAAAAGCTACTAAATTATCAAGACTGTACGTTTTTCCAATATTGGTTAGACTTTTAATTACATGTGTAATTACACGATAATGAGGACAGTCTAAAGTGTTACGTAATTGTCTTACCTATTAATGTCGGTGTTGTGCGTGTGCCCTGTACACCGACTGTGCTCATGGCAGAAAGTAGCTGCTCTTGGACATTGGGGAGGTCAGTGAATTCAGACACTGAGAGAGCAAGACTAGGTTCAGAGGATATCTTTTGCAATTCTCTGCTATCAGAGCCCCTTGTTCCGATTCCAAACACCAAGACCCCAAGCTCCTTGAGAGCAGATGCCGGTGTATCTACATTGTCAAAGGACCTTCCACCACTCAGCACAATCAGTATCTGAGGGACGCCCTCTTGGCGTCTGCTTCCAGAGGAGGCAGTAAAGACATTGTCCCTCACGTACTGGAGTGCTGCCCCGGTGTTGAGGGGTCTACCTCCTTTGTGCCTCAAGCCTCTAACAGTGTCAAGAATGTCCTCCTTTGTGTTGTAAGTGTTCAGATAGAAATCGACTTGTTGATCTCTACTGTACTGAACCACAGACACACGGTCTTTGTTCTCCTCCACATTGAGTTTCTCCACCACTCTCTGAACAAAGTCACGCATTGCTGGGAATCCATTCCTTGTGCCGTCAGAACCATCCAGAAGGAATACCACATCCTTTCTGGCAGTTCTTTGCTCCACTAGGAGTATTAGAAGTAAAAAGAGAAAATGTCAAAATTTTTTCATTGAACCTGAGTCTGAAATATATGTGTTATTTTACTTTTCTTACATATCCCAAGAGATATTTCAGAAATGCCTAAAGGATTATCTATATAATCTTACCTATGACTGTCGGGGTTGTGGGTGTCACCTCAACAAGTCCAGTTTTTAGCGACGAGAAAAACTGCTGCTGGACAGTGGGGAGGTCAGAGAATTCAGACACAGATTGGGCATAACTAGGATCAGTGGCAATCTTTTCAACCTCTTTGCTGGAATTTCGGGTTCCAATGCCAAATATCAAGACGCCACTCTGTTTGAGGGCAGAGGCTGGAGTTTCAACATTATCACTGGACCGCCCACCACTCAGCAGAATCAGTAACTGAGGGACACCCTCTTGGCGTCTGCTTCCAGAGGAGGCAGTAAAGACATTGTCCCTCACGTACTGGAGAGCTGCCCCGGTGTTGAGGGGTCTACCTCCTTTGTGCCTGAGGCGTGTAAGAGTGTCAAGAATTTCCTCCTTTGTGTTGTAACTGTTCAGATAGAAATGGACTTCTTGATCTCTACTGTACTGAACCACAGAAACACGGTCTTTGTTGTCCTCCACATTGAGTTTCTCCACCACTCTCTGAACAAAGTCACGCATAGCTGGGAATCCATTCCTAGTGGCATCAGATCCATCCAGCAAGAACACAACATCCCTCCTGGGAGCACGATGCTCAACTACAGAATATCAAAGTTCGAAAGAGAGTAATATTACTTGCTGCATATGATATAGACAGGAAACACTTACTAATTTATCAAGACTGTACGTTTTTCCAATATTGGTTAGACTTTTAATTATATGTGTAATTACACGATAATGAGGACAATCTAAAGTGTTACGTAATTGTCTTACCTATTAATGTCGGTGTTGTGCGTGTGCCCTGTACACTGACTGTGCTCATGGCAGAAAGTAGCTGCTCTTGGACATTGGGGAGGTCAGTGAATTCAGACACTGAGAGAGCAAGACTAGGTTCAGAGGATATCTTTTGCAATTCTCTGCTATCAGAGCCCCTTGTTCCAATTCCAAACACCAAGACCCCAAGCTCCTTGAGAGCAGATGCCGGTGTATTTACATTGTCAAAGGACTTTCCACCACTCAGCACAATCAGTATCTGAGGGACGCCCTCTTGGCGTCTGCTTCCAGAGGAGGCAGTAAAGACATTGTCCCTCACGTACTGGAGTGCTGCCCCGGTGTTGAGGGGTCTACCTCCTTTGTGCCTCAAGCCTCTAACAGTGTCAAGAATGTCCTCCTTTGTGTTGTAAGCGTTCAGATAGAAATTGACTTGTTGATCTCTACTGTACTGAACCACAGACACACGGTCTTTGTTCTCCTCCACATTGAGTTTCTCCACTACTCTCTGAACAAAGTCACGCATTGCTGGGAATCCATTCCTTGTGCTGTCAGAACCATCCAGAAGGAATACCACATCCTTTCTGGCGGTTCTTTGCTCCACTAGGAGTATTAGAAGTAAAAAGAGAAAATTATGTCAACATTTTTTCATTGAACCTGAGTCTGAAATATATGTGTTATTTTACTTTTCTTACATATCCGAAGAGACATTTCAGAAATGCCTAAAGGATTATCCATATAAGCTTACCTATGACTGTCGGGGTTGTGGGTGTCACCTCAACAAGTCCAGTTTTTAGCGAGGAGAAAAACTGCTGCTGGACAGTGGGGAGGTCAGAGAATTCAGACACAGATTGGGCATAACTAGGATCAGTGGCAATCTTTTCAACCTCTCTGCTGGAATTTCTGGTTCCAATGCCAAATATCAAGACGCCACTCTGTTTGAGGGCAGAGGCTGGAGTTTCAACATTATCACTTGACTGCCCGCCACTCAGCAGAATCAGTAACTGAGGGACACCCTCTTGGCGTCTGCTTCCAGAGGAGGCAGTAAAGACATAGTCCCTCACGTACTGGAGAGCTGCCCCGGTGTTGAGGGGTCTACCTCCTTTGTGCCTGAGGCCCGTAAGAGTGTCAAGAATTTCCTCCTTTGTGTTGTAAGTGTTCAGATAGAAATGGACTTCTTGATCTCTACTGTACTGAACCACAGACACACGGTCTTTGTTGTCCTCCACATTGAGTTTCTCCACCACTCTCTGAACAAAGTCACGCATTGCTGGGAATCCATTCCTTGTGCTGTCAGAACCATCCAGAAGGAATACCACATCCTTTCTGGCGGTGTCAAGATCAACTGAGAAAACACAGAGATTATATCAATGAAATAAATGTGGTGTTAAAGGCCCAATGAAAGTCTAACACCCAATAGTGTTCAAGGCCCAACTGATTTGTTGCTGTCAGTATTCATGACATGATGGGTAGTAATATGAATAGACATACCTAACACTGTTGTTGATTCTGGAGTACCTTCTGGAGTAATTTCTACTGCCTCCACTGAGGACAGGAGTTGCTGTTCGACACTGGGAAGGTCAGTGAAGTCAGACACAGACAGAGCATAACTGGGATCATGTGATATCCTCTGCAATTCTCTGCTATCAGAGCTCCTTGTTCCAATTCCGTAGACCAAGACCCCAAGCTCCTTCAGAGCAGAGGCTGGTTTGTCAACATTGTCAAAGGACCTTCCACCACTCAGCAGTATCAGAATCTGTGGAACACCTTCCAAGCGCCTACTTCCAGCAGACGCAGTGAAGACATTGTCCCTCACATACTGAAGAGCTGCCCCAGTGTTGAGGGGTCTCCCGCCTTTGTGCTTCAGACCTCTGACAGTGTCAAGAATCTCTCCCTTTGTTGTGTATGTGTTCAGATAGAATTGTGCGGTTGGATCTCTGCTGTACTGAACCACTGAGACTCGATCTTTGTTCACATCCACATTGAGTGTCTCCACTACTCTTTGGACAAAGTCCCGCATAGCTGGGAATCCATTCCTAGTGGCATCAGATCCATCCAGCAAGAACACAACATCCCTCCTGGGAGCACGATGCTCAACTACAGAATATCAAAGTTCGAAAGAGAGTAATATTACTTGCTGCATATGATATAGACAGGAAACACTTACTAAATTATCAAGACTGTACGTTTTTCCAATATTGGTTAGACTTTTAATTACATGTGTAATTACACGATAATGAGGACAATCTAACGTGTTACGTAATTGTCTTACCTATTAATGTCGGTGTTGTGCGTGTGCCCTGTACACCGACTGTGCTCATGGCAGAAAGTAGCTGCTCTTGGACATTGGGGAGGTCAGTGAATTCAGACACTGAGAGAGCAAGACTAGGTTCAGAGGATATCTTTTGCAATTCTCTGCTATCAGAGCCCCTTGTTCCGATTCCAAACACCAAGACCCCAAGCTCCTTGAGAGCAGATGCCGGTGTATCTACATTGTCAAAGGACCTTCCACCACTCAGCACAATCAGTATCTGAGGGACGCCCTCTTGGCGTCTGCTTCCAGAGGAGGCAGTAAAGACATTGTCCCTCACGTACTGGAGTGCTGCCCCGGTGTTGAGGGGTCTACCTCCTTTGTGCCTCAAGCCTCTAACAGTGTCAAGAATGTCCTCCTTTGTGTTGTAAGCGTTCAGATAGAAATCGACTTGTTGATCTCTACTGTACTGAACCACAGACACACGGTCTTTGTTCTCCTCCACATTGAGTTTCTCCACAACTCTCTGAACAAAGTCACGCATTGCTGGGAATCCATTCCTTGTGCTGTCAGAACCATCCAGAAGGAATACCACATCCTTTCTGGCGGTTCTTTGCTCCACTAGGAGTATTAGAAGTAAAAAGAGAAAATGATGTCAACATTTTTTCATTGAACCTGAGTCTGAAATATATGTGTTATTTTACTTTTCTTACATATCCGAAGAGACATTTCAGAAATGCCTAAAGGATTATCCATATAAGCTTACCTATGACTGTCGGGGTTGTGGGTGTCACCTCAACAAGTCCAGTTTTTAGCGAGGAGAAAAACTGCTGCTGGACAGTGGGGAGGTCAGAGAATTCAGACACAGATTGGGCATAACTAGGATCAGTGGCAATCTTTTCAACCTCTCGGCTGGAATTTCTGGTTCCAATGCCAAATATCAAGACGCCACTCTGTTTGAGGGCAGAGGCTGGAGTTTCAACATTATCACTTGACTGCCCGCCACTCAGCAGAATCAATAACTGAGGGACGCCCTCTTGGCGTCTGCTTCCAGAGGAGGCAGTAAAGACATTGTCCCTCACGTACTGGAGAGCTGCCCCGGTGTTGAGGGGTCTACCTCCTTTGTGTCTGAGGCCTGTAAGAGTGTCAAGAATTTCCTCCTTTGTGTTGTAAGTGTTCAGATAGAAATGGACTTCTTGATCTCTACTGTACTGAACCACAGACACACGGTCTTTGTTCTCCTCCACATTGAGTTTCTCCACCACTCTCTGAACAAAGTCACGCATTGCTGGGAATCCATTCCTTGTGCCATCAGAACCATCCAGAAGGAATACCACATCCTTTCTGGCTGTGTCAAGATCAACTGAGAAAACACAGAGATTATATCAATGAAATAAATGTGGTGTTAAAGGCCCAATGAAAGTCTAACACCCAATAGTATTCAAGGCCCAACTGATTTGTTGCTGTCTGTATTCATGACATGATCGGCGGTAATATGATTAGACATACCTAACACTGTTGTTGATTCTGGAGTACCTTTTGGAGTAATTTCCACTGCCTCCACTGAGGACAGGAGTTGCTGTTGTACACTGGGAAGGTCAGTGAAGTCAGACACAGACAGAGCATAACTGGGATCATGTGATATCCTCTGCAATTCTCTGCTATCAGAGCTCCTTGTTCCAATTCCGTAAACCAAGACCCCAAGCTCCTTCAGAGCAGAGGCTGGTTTGTCAACATTGTCAAAGGACCTTCCACCACTCAGCAGTATCAGAATCTGTGGAACACCTTCCAAGCGCCTACTTCCAGCAGACGCAGTGAAGACATTGTCCCTCACATACTGAAGAGCTGCCCCAGTGTTGAGGGGTCTCCCGCCTTTGTGCTTCAGACCTCTGACAGTGTCAAGAATCTCTCCCTTTGTTGTGTATGTGTTCAGATAGAATTGTGCGGTTGGATCTCTGCTGTACTGAACCACTGAGACTCGATCTTTGTTCACATCCACATTGAGTGTCTCCACTACTCTTTGGACAAAGTCCCGCATAGCTGGGAATCCATTCCTAGTGGCATCAGATCCATCCAGCAAGAACACAACATCCCTCCTGGGAGCACGATGCTCAACTACAGAATATCAAAGTTCGAAAGAGAGTAATATTACTTGCTGCATATGATATAGACAGGAAACACTTACTAAATTATCAAGACTGTACGTTTTTCCAATATTGGTTAGACTTTTAATTACATGTGTAATTCCACGATAATGAGGACAATCTAACGTGTTACGTAATTGTCTTACCTATTAATGTCGGTGTTGTGAGTGTGCCCTGTACACCGACTGTGCTCATGGCAGAAAGTAGCTGCTCTTGGACATTGGGGAGGTCAGTGAATTCAGACACTGAGAGAGCAAGACTAGGTTCAGAGGATATCTTTTGCAATTCTCTGCTATCAGAGCCCCTTGTTCCGATTCCAAACACCAAGACCCCAAGCTCCTTGAGAGCAGATGCCGGTGTATCTACATTGTCAAAGGACCTTCCACCACTCAGCACAATCAGTATCTGAGGGACGCCCTCTTGGCGTCTGCTTCCAGAGGAGGCAGTAAAGACATTGTCCCTCACGTACTGGAGTGCTGCCCCGGTGTTGAGGGGTCTACCTCCTTTGTGCCTCAAGCCTCTAACAAGGTCAAGAATGTCCTCCTTTGTGTTGTAAGCGTTCAGATAGAAATCGACTTGTTGATCTCTACTGTACTGAACCACAGACACACGGTCTTTGTTCTCCTCCAAATTGAGTTTCTCCACAACTCTCTGAACAAAGTCACGCATTGCTGGGAATCCATTCCTTGTGCTGTCAGAACCATCCAGAAGGAATACCACATCCTTTCTGGCAGTTCTTTGCTCCACTAGGAGTATTAGAAGTAAAAAGAGAAAATTATGTCAACATTTTTTCATTGAACCTGTGTCTGAAATATATGTGTTATTTTACTTTTCTTACATATCCGAAGAGACATTTCAGAAATGCCTAAAGGATTATCCATATAAGCTTACCTATGACTGTCGGGGTTGTGGGTGTCACCTCAACAAGTCCAGTTTTTAGCGAGGAGAAAAACTGCTGCTGGACAGTGGTGAGGTCAGAGAATTCAGACACAGATTGGGCATAACTAGGATCAGTGGCAATCTTTTCAACCTCTCTGCTGGAATTTCTGGTTCCAATGCCAAATATCAAGACGCCACTCTGTTTGAGGGCAGAGGCTGGAGTTTCAACATTATCACTTGACTGCCCGCCACTCAGCAGAATCAGTAACTGAGGGACGCCGTCTTGGCGTCTGCTTCCAGAGGAGGCAGTAAAGACATTGTCCCTCACGTACTGGAGAGCTGCCCCGGTGTTGAGGGGTCTACCTCCTTTGTGCCTGAGGCCTGTAAGAGTGTCAAGAATTTCCTCCTTTGTGTTGTAAGTGTTCAGATAGAAATGGACTTCTTGATCTCTACTGTACTGAACCACAGAAACACGGTCTTTGTTGTCCTCCACATTGAGTTTCTCCACCACTCTCTGAACAAAGTCACGCATTGCTGGGAATCCATTCCTTGTGCCATCAGAACCATCCAGAAGGAATACCACATCCTTTCTGGCGGTGTCAAGATCAACTGAGAAAACACAGAGATTATATCAATGAAATAAATGTGGTGTTAAAGGCCCAATGAAAGTCTAACACCCAATAGTGTTCAAGGCCCAACTGATTTGTTGCTGTCTGTATTCATGACATGATCGGCGGTAATATGATTAGACATACCTAACACTGTTGTTGATTCTGGAGTAACTTCAATTCCCACTGCCTCCACTGAGGACAGGAGTTGCTGTTGGACACTGGGAAGGTCAGTGAAGTCAGACACAGACAGAGCATAACTGGGATCATGGGATATCCTCTGCAATTCTCTGCTATCAGAGCTCCTTGTTCCAATTCCATAGATCAAGACCCCCAGCTCCTTCAGAGCAGAGGCTGGTTTGTCAACATTGTCAAAGGACCTTCCACCACTCAGCAGTATCAGAATCTGTGGAACACCTTCCAAGCGCCTACTTCCAGCAGACGCAGTGAAGACATTGTCCCTCACATACTGAAGAGCTGCCCCAGTGTTGAGGGGTCTCCCGCCTTTGTGCCTCAGACCTCTGACAGTGTCAAGAATCTCTCCCTTTGTTGTGTATGTGTTCAGATAGAATTGTGCGGTTGGATCTCTGCTGTACTGAACCACTGAGACTCGATCTTTGTTCACATCCACATTGAGTGTCTCCACTACTCTTTGGACAAAGTCCCGCATAGCTGGGAATCCATTCCTAGTGGCATCAGATCCATCCAGCAAGAACACAACATCCCTCCTGGGAGCACGATGCTCAACTATAGAATATCAAAGTTCGAAAGAGAGTAATATTACATGCTGCATATGGTATAGACAGGAAACAGCTACTAAATTATTAAGACTGTACGTTTTTCCAATATTGGTTAGACATTTAATTAGATGTGTAATTACACGATAATGAGGACAGTCTAAAGTGTTACTTAATTGTCTTACCTATTAATGTCGGTGTTGTGCGTGTGCCCTGTACACCGACTGTGCTCATGGCAGAAAGTAGCTGCTCTTGGACATTGGGGAGGTCAGTGAATTCAGACACTGAGAGAGCAAGACTAGGTTCAGAGGATATCTTTTGCAATTCTCTGCTATCAGAGCCCCTTGTTCCGATTCCAAACACCAAGACCCCAAGCTCCTTGAGAGCAGATGCCGGTGTATTTACATTGTCAAAGGACCTTCCACCACTCAGCACAATCAGTATCTGAGGGACGCCCTCTTGGCGTCTGCTTCCAGAGGAGGCAGTAAAGACATTGTCCCTCACGTACTGGAGTGCTGCCCCGGTGTTGAGGGGTCTACCTCCTTTGTGCCTCAAGCCTCTAACAAGGTCAAGAATGTCCTCCTTTGTGTTGTAAGTGTTCAGATAGAAATCGACTTGTTGATCTCTACTGTACTGAACCACAGACACACGGTCTTTGTTCTCCTCCACATTGAGTTTCTCCACCACTCTCTGAACAAAGTCACGCATTGCTGGGAATCCATTCCTTGTGCTGTCAGAACCATCCAGAAGGAATACCACATCCTTTCTGGCGGTTCTTTGCTCCACTAGGAGTATTAGAAGTAAAAAGAGAAAATTATGTCAACATTTTTTCATTGAACCTGAGTCTGAAATATATGTGTTATTTTACTTTTCTTACATATCCGAAGAGACATTTCAGAAATGCCTAAAGGATTATCCATATAAGCTTACCTATGACTGTCGGGGTTGTGGGTGTCACCTCAACAAGTCCAGTTTTTAATGAGGAGAAAAACTGCTGCTGGACAGTGGGGAGGTCAGAGAATTCAGACACAGATTGGGCATAACTAGGATCAGTGGCAATCTTTTCAACCTCTCTGCTGGAATTTCTGGTTCCAATGCCAAATATCAAGACGCCACTCTGTTTGAGGGCAGAGGCTGGAGTTTCAACATTATCACTTGACTGCCCGCCACTCAGCAGAATCAGTAACTGAGGGACGCCCTCTTGGCGTCTGCTTCCAGAGGAGGCAGTAAAGACATTGTCCCTCACGTACTGGAGAGCTGCCCCGGTGTTGAGGGGTCTACCTCCTTTGTGCCTGAGGCCTGTAAGAGTGTCAAGAATTTCCTCCTTTGTGTTGTAAGTGTTCAGATAGAAATGGACTTGTTGATCTCTACTGTACTGAACCACAGACACACGGTCTTTGTTCTCCTCCACATTGAGTTTCTCCACCACTCTCTGAACAAAGTCACGCATTGCTGGGAATCCATTCCTTGTGCCGTCAGAACCATCCAGAAGGAACACCACATCCTTTCTGGCTGTGTCAAGATCAACTGAGAAAACACAGAGATTATATCAATGAAATAAATGTGGTGTTAAAGGCCCAATGAAAGTCTAACACCCAATAGTGTTCAAGGCCCAACTGATTTGTTGCTGTCTGTATTCATGACATGATCGGCGGTAATATGATTAGACATACCTAACACTGTTGTTGATTCTGGAGTAACTTCAATTCCCACTGCCTCCACTGAGGACAGGAGTTGCTGTTGGACACTGGGAAGGTCAGTGAAGTCAGACACAGACAGAGCATAACTGGGATCATGGGATATCCTCTGCAATTCTCTGCTATCAGAGCTCCTTGTTCCAATTCCATAGATCAAGACCCCCAGCTCCTTCAGAGCAGAGGCTGGTTTGTCAACATTGTCAAAGGACCTTCCACCACTCAGCAGTATCAGAATCTGTGGAACACCTTCCAAGCGCCTACTTCCAGCAGACGCAGTGAAGACATTGTCCCTCACATACTGAAGAGCTGCCCCAGTGTTGAGGGGTCTCCCGCCTTTGTGCCTCAGACCTCTGACAGTGTCAAGAATCTCTCCCTTTGTTGTGTATGTGTTCAGATAGAATTGTGCGGTTGGATCTCTGCTGTACTGAACCACTGAGACTCGATCTTTGTTCACATCCACATTGAGTGTCTCCACTACTCTTTGGACAAAGTCCCGCATAGCTGGGAATCCATTCCTAGTGGCATCAGATCCATCCAGCAAGAACACAACATCCCTCCTGGGAGCACGATGCTCAACTACAGAATATCAAAGTTCGAAAGAGAGTAATATTACATGCTGCATATGGTATAGACAGGAAACAGCTACTAAATTATCAAGACTGTACGTTTTTCCAATATTGGTTAGACTTTTAATTACATGTGTAATTACACGATAATGAGGACAGTCTAAAGTGTTACGTAATTGTCTTACCTATTAATGTCGGTGTTGTGCGTGTGCCCTGTACACCGACTGTGCTCATGGCAGAAAGTAGCTGCTCTTGGACATTGGGGAGGTCAGTGAATTCAGACACTGAGAGAGCAAGACTAGGTTCAGAGGATATCTTTTGCAATTCTCTGCTATCAGAGCCCCTTGTTCCGATTCCAAACACCAAGACCCCAAGCTCCTTGAGAGCAGATGCCGGTGTATCTACATTGTCAAAGGACCTTCCACCACTCAGCACAATCAGTATCTGAGGGACGCCCTCTTGGCGTCTGCTTCCAGAGGAGGCAGTAAAGACATTGTCCCTCACGTACTGGAGTGCTGCCCCGGTGTTGAGGGGTCTACCTCCTTTGTGCCTCAAGCCTCTAACAAGGTCAAGAATGTCCTCCTTTGTGTTGTAAGTGTTCAGATAGAAATTGACTTGTTGATCTCTACTGTACTGAACCACAGACACACGGTCTTTGTTCTCCTCCACATTGAGTTTCTCCACCACTCTCTGAACAAAGTCACGCATTGCTGGGAATCCATTCCTTGTGCCGTCAGAACCATCCAGAAGGAATACCACATCCTTTCTGGCGGTTCTTTGCTCCACTAGGAGTATTAGAAGTAAAAAGAGAAAATTATGTCAACATTTTTTCATTGAACCTGAGTCTGAAATATATGTGTTATTTTACTTTTCTTACATATCCGAAGAGACATTTCAGAAATGCCTAAAGGAATATCCATATAAGCTTACCTATGACTGTCGGGGTTGTGGGTGTCACCTCAACAAGTCCAGTTTTTAGCGAGGAGAAAAACTGCTGCTGGACAGTAGGGAGGTCAGAGAATTCAGACACAGATTGGGCATAACTAGGATCAGTGGCAATCTTTTCAACCTCTCTGCTGGAATTTCTGGTTCCAATGCCAAATATCAAGACGCCACTCTGTTTGAGGGCAGAGGCTGGAGTTTCAACATTATCACTTGACTGCCCGCCACTCAGCAGAATCAGTAACTGAGGGACGCCCTCTTGGCGTCTGCTTCCAGAGGAGGCAGTAAAGACATTGTCCCTCACGTACTGGAGAGCTGCCCCGGTGTTGAGGGGTCTACCTCCTTTGTGCCTGAGGCCTGTAAGAGTGTCAAGAATTTCCTCCTTTGTGTTGTAAGTGTTCAGATAGAAATGGACTTCTTGATCTCTACTGTACTGAACCACAGACACACGGTCTTTGTTGTCCTCCACATTGAGTTTCTCCACCACTCTCTGAACAAAGTCACGCATAGCTGGGAATCCATTCCTTGTGCTGTCAGAACCATCCAGAAGGAATACCACATCCTTTCTGGCGGTGTCAAGATCAACTGAGAAAACACAGAGATTATATCAATGAAATAAATGTGGTGTTAAAGGCCCAATGAAAGTCTAACACCCAATAGTGTTCAAGGCCCAACTGATTTGTTGCTGTCAGTATTCATGACATGATCGGCGGTAATATGATTAGACATACCTAACACTGTTGTTGATTCTGGAGTAACTTCAATTCCCACTGCCTCCACTGAGGACAGGAGTTGCTGTTGGACACTGGGAAGGTCAGTGAAGTCAGACACAGACAGAGCATAACTGGGATCATGGGATATCCTCTGCAATTCTCTGCTATCAGAGCTCCTTGTTCCAATTCCGTAGACCAAGACCCCAAGCTCCTTCAGAGCAGAGGCTGGTTTGTCAACATTGTCAAAGGACCTTCCACCACTCAGCAGTATCAGAATCTGTGGAACACCTTCCAAGCGCCTACTTCCAGCAGACGCAGTGAAGACATTGTCCCTCACATACTGAAGAGCTGCCCCAGTGTTGAGGGGTCTCCCGCCTTTGTGCCTCAGACCTCTGACAGTGTCAAGAATCTCTCCCTTTGTTGTGTATGTGTTCAGATAGAATTGTGCGGTTGGATCTCTGCTGTACTGAACCACTGAGACTCGATCTTTGTTCACATCCACATTGAGTGTCTCCACTACTCTTTGGACAAAGTCCCGCATAGCTGGGAATCCATTCCTAGTGGCATCAGATCCATCCAGCAAGAACACAACATCCCTCCTGGGAGCAAGATGCTCAACTACAGAATATCAAAGTTCGAAAGAGAGTAATATTACATGCTGCATATGGTATAGACAGGAAACAGCTACTAAATTATCAAGACTGTACGTTTTTCCAATATTGGTTAGACTTTTAATTACATGTGTAATTACACGATAATGAGGACAGTCTAAAGTGTTACGTAATTGTCTTACCTATTAATGTCGGTGTTGTGCGTGTGCCCTGTACACCGACTGTGCTCATGGCAGAAAGTAGCTGCTCTTGGACATTGGGGAGGTCAGTGAATTCAGACACTGAGAGAGCAAGACTAGGTTCAGAGGATATCTTTTGCAATTCTCTGCTATCAGAGCCCCTTGTTCCGATTCCAAACACCAAGACCCCAAGCTCCTTGAGAGCAGATGCCGGTGTATCTACATTGTCAAAGGACCTTCCACCACTCAGCACAATCAGTATCTGAGGGACGCCCTCTTGGCGTCTGCTTCCAGAGGAGGCAGTAAAGACATTGTCCCTCACGTACTGGAGTGCTGCCCCGGTGTTGAGGGGTCTACCTCCTTTGTGCCTCAAGCCTCTAACAGTGTCAAGAATGTCCTCCTTTGTGTTGTAAGTGTTCAGATAGAAATCGACTTGTTGATCTCTACTGTACTGAACCACAGACACACGGTCTTTGTTCTCCTCCACATTGAGTTTCTCCACCACTCTCTGAACAAAGTCACGCATTGCTGGGAATCCATTCCTTGTGCTGTCAGAACCATCCAGAAGGAATACCACATCCTTTCTGGCAGTTCTTTGCTCCACTAGGAGTATTAGAAGTAAAAAGAGAAAATTATGTCAACATTTTTTCATTGAACCTGAGTCTGAAATATATGTGTTCTTTTACATTTCTTACATTTTCGAAGAGACATTTCAGAAATGCCTAAAGGATTATCCATATAAGCTTACCTATGACTGTCGGGGTTGTGGGTGTCACCTCAACAAGTCCAGTTTTTAGCGAGGAGAAAAACTGCTGCTGGACAGTGGGGAGGTCAGAGAATTCAGACACAGATTGGGCATAACTAGGATCAGTGGCAATCTTTTCAACCTCTCTGCTGGAATTTCTGGTTCCAATGCCAAATATCAAGACGCCACTCTGTTTGAGGGCAGAGGCTGGAGTTTCAACGTTATCACTGGACTTCCCGCCACTCAGCAGGATTAGTATCTGAGGGACGCCCTCTTGGCGTCTGCTTCCAGAGGAGGCAGTAAAGACATTGTCCCTCACGTACTGGAGAGCTGCCCCGGTGTTGAGGGGTCTACCTCCTTTGTGCCTGAGGCCTGTAAGAGTATCAAGAATTTCCTGTTTTGTTGTGTATGTGTTCAGATAGAATTGTGCGGTTGGATCTCTGCTGTATTGAACCACTGAGACTCGATCTTTGTTCACATCCACATTGAGTGTCTCCACTACTCTTTGGACAAAATCCCGCATTGCTGGGAATCCATTCCTAGTGGCATCAGATCCATCCAGCAAGAACACAACATCCCTCCTGGGAGCCCGATGCTCAACTACAGAATATCAAAGTTCGAAAGAGAGTAATACATGCTGCATATGGTATAGACAGGAAACAGCTACTAAATTATCAAGACTGTACGTTTTTCCAATATTGGTTAGACTTTTAATGACATGTGTAATTACATGATAATAAAGACAGTCTAAAGTGTTACGTAATTGTCTTACCTATTAATGTTGGTGTTGTGCGTGTGCCCTGTACACCGACTGTGCTCACGGCAGAAAGTAGCTGCTCTTGGATATTGGGGAGGTCAGTGAATTCAGACACTGAGAGAGCAAGACTAGGTTCAGAGGATATCTTTTGCAATTCTCTGCTATCAGAGCCCCTTGTTCCGATTCCAAACACCAAGACCCCAAGCTCCTTGAGAGCAGATGCCGGTGTATCTACATTGTCAAAGGACCTTCCACCACTCAGCACAATCAGTATCTGAGGGACTGCCTCTTGGCGTCTGCTTCCAGAGGAGGCAGTAAAGACATTGTCCCTCACGTACTGGAGTGCTGCCCCGGTGTTGAGGGGTCTACCTCCTTTGTGCCTCAAGCCTCTAACAGTGTCAAGAATGTCCTCCTTTGTGCTGTAAGTGTTCAGATAGAAATCGACTTGTTGATCTCTACTGTACTGAACCACAGACACACGGTCTTTGTTCTCCTCCACATTGAGTTTCTCCACCACTCTCTGAACAAAGTCACGCATTGCTGGGAATCCATTCCTTGTGCCGTCAGAACCATCCAGAAGGAATACCACATCCTTTCTGGCGGTTCTTTGCTCCACTAGGAGTATTAGAAGTAAAAAGAGAAAATGTCAACATTTTTTCATTGAACCTGAGTCTGAAATATATGTGTTATTTTACTTTTCTTACATATCCCAAGAGATATTTCAGAAATGCCTAAAGGATTATCTATATAAGCTTACCTATGACTGTCGGGGTTGTGGGTGTCACCTCAACAAGTCCAGTTTTTAGCGAGGAGAAAAACTGCTGCTGGACAGTGGGGAGGTCAGAGAATTCAGACACAGATTGGGCATAACTAGGATCAGTGGCAATCTTTTCAACCTCTTTGCTGGAATTTCGGGTTCCAATGCCAAATATCAAGACGCCACTCTGTTTGAGGGCAGAGGCTGGAGTTTCAACATTATCACTGGACCGCCCACCACTCAGCAGAATCAGTAACTGAGGGACGCCCTCTTGGCGTCTGCTTCCAGAGGAGGCAGTAAAGACATTGTCCCTCACGTACTGGAGAGCTGCCCCGGTGTTGAGGGGTCTACCTCCTTTGTGCCTGAGGCGTGTAAGAGTGTCAAGAATTTCCTCCTTTGTGTTGTAAGTGTTCAGATAGAAATGGACTTCTTGATCTCTACTGTACTGAACCACAGAAACACGGTCTTTGTTGTCCTCCACATTGAGTTTCTCCACCACTCTCTGAACAAAGTCACGCATTGCTGGGAATCCATTCCTTGTGCCGTCAGAACCATCCAGAAGGAATACCACATCCTTTCTGGCGGTGTCAAGATCAACTGAGAAAACACAGAGATTATATCAATGAAATAAATGTGGTGTTAAAGGCCCAATGAAAGTCTAACACCCAATAGTGTTCAAGGCCCAACTGATTTGTTGCTGTCATTATTCATGACATGATGGACAGTAATATGATTAGACATACCTAACACTGTTGTTGATTCTGGAGTACCTTCTGGAGTAATTCCCACTGCCTCCACTGAGGACAGGAGTTGCTGTTGGACACTGGGAAGGTCAGTGAAGTCAGACACAGACAGAGCATAACTGGGATCATGGGATATCCTCTGCAATTCTCTGCTATCAGAGCTCCTTGTTCCAATTCCATAGACCAAGACCCCCAGCTCCTTCAGAGCAGAGGCTGGTTTGTCAACATTGTCAAAGGACCTTCCACCACTCAGCAGTATCAGAATCTGTGGAACACCTTCCAAGCGCCTACTTCCAGCAGACGCAGTGAAGACATTGTCCCTCACATACTGAAGAGCTGCCCCAGTGTTGAGGGGTCTCCCGCCTTTGTGCCTCAGACCTCTGACAGTGTCAAGAATCTCTCCCTTTGTTGTGTATGTGTTCAGATAGAATTGTGCAGTTGGATCTCTGCTGTACTGAACCACTGAGACTCGATCTTTGTTCACATCCACATTGAGTGTCTCCACTACTCTTTGGACAAAGTCCCGCATAGCTGGGAATCCATTCCTAGTGGCATCAGATCCATCCAGCAAGAACACAACATCCCTCCTGGGACCCCGATGCTCAACTACGGAATATTAATGTTTGAAAGAGAGCAATATTACATGCTGCATATGGTACAGAGAGGAAAAAGCTACTAAATTATCAAGACTGTACGTTTTTCCAATATTGGTTAGACTTTTAATTACATGTGTAATTACACGATAATGAGGACAGTCTAAAGTGTTACGTAATTGTCTTACCTATTAATATCGGTGTTGTGCGTGTGCCCTGTACACCGACTGTGCTCATGGCAGAAAGTAGCTGCTCTTGGACATTGGGGAGGTCAGTGAATTCAGACACTGAGAGAGCAAGACTAGGTTCAGAGGATATCTTTTGCAATTCTCTGCTATCAGAGCCCCTTGTTCCGATTCCAAACACCAAGACCCCAAGCTCTTTGAGAGCAGATGCCGGTGTATCTACATTGTCAAAGGACCTTCCACCACTCAGCACAATCAGTATCTGAGGGACGCCCTCTTGGCGTCTGCTTCCAGAGGAGGCAGTAAAGACATTGTCCCTCACGTACTGGAGTGCTGCCCCGGTGTTGAGGGGTCTACCTCCTTTGTGCCTCAAGCCTCTAACAGTGTCAAGAATGTCCTCCTTTGTGTTGTAAGTGTTCAGATAGAAATCGACTTGTTGATCTCTACTGTACTGAACCACAGACACACGGTCTTTGTTCTCCTCCACATTGAGTTTCTCCACCACTCTCTGAACAAAGTCACGCATTGCTGGGAATCCATTCCTTGTGCCGTCAGAACCATCCAGAAGGAATACCACATCCTTTCTGGCGGTTCTTTGCTCCACTAGGAGTATTAGAAGTAAAAAGAGAAAATGTCAACATTTTTTCATTGAACCTGAGTCTGAAATATATGTGTTATTTTACTTTTCTTACATATCCCAAGAGATATTTCAGAAATGCCTAAAGGATTATCTATATAAGCTTACCTATGACTGTCGGGGTTGTGGGTGTCACCTCAACAAGTCCAGTTTTTAGCGAGGAGAAAAACTGCTGCTGGACAGTGGGGAGGTCAGAGAATTCAGACACAGATTGGGCATAACTAGGATCAGTGGCAATCTTTTCAACCTCTTTGCTGGAATTTCGGGTTCCAATGCCAAATATCAAGACGCCACTCTGTTTGAGGGCAGAGGCTGGAGTTTCAACATTATCACTGGACCGCCCACCACTCAGCAGAATCAGTAACTGAGGGACACCCTCTTGGCGTCTGCTTCCAGAGGAGGCAGTAAAGACATTGTCCCTCACGTACTGGAGAGCTGCCCCGGTGTTGAGGGGTCTACCTCCTTTGTGCCTGAGGCGTGTAAGAGTGTCAAGAATTTCCTCCTTTGTGTTGTAACTGTTCAGATAGAAATGGACTTCTTGATCTCTACTGTACTGAACCACAGAAACACGGTCTTTGTTGTCCTCCACATTGAGTTTCTCCACCACTCTCTGAACAAAGTCACGCATTGCTGGGAATCCATTCCTTGTGCCATCAGAACCATCCAGAAGGAATACCACATCCTTTCTGGCGGTGTCAAGATCAACTGAGAAAACACAGAGATTATATCAATGAAATAAATGTGGTGTTAAAGGCCCAATGAAAGTCTAACACCCAATAGTGTTCAAGGCCCAACTGATTTGTTGCTGTCATTATTCATGACATGATGGACAGTAATATGATTAGACATACCTAACACTGTTGTTGATTCTGGAGTACCTTCTGGAGTAATTCCCACTGCCTCCACTGAGGACAGGAGTTGCTGTTGGACACTGGGAAGGTCAGTGAAGTCAGACACAGACAGAGCATAACTGGGATCATGGGATATCCTCTGCAATTCTCTGCTATCAGAGCTCCTTGTTCCAATTCCATAGACCAAGACCCCCAGCTCCTTCAGAGCAGAGGCTGGTTTGTCAACATTGTCAAAGGACCTTCCACCACTCAGCAGTATCAGAATCTGTGGAACACCTTCCAAGCGCCTACTTCCAGCAGACGCAGTGAAGACATTGTCCCTCACATACTGAAGAGCTGCCCCAGTGTTGAGGGGTCTCCCGCCTTTGTGCCTCAGACCTCTGACAGTGTCAAGAATCTCTCCCTTTGTTGTGTATGTGTTCAGATAGAATTGTGCGGTTGGATCTCTGCTGTACTGAACCACTGAGACTCGATCTTTGTTCACATCCACATTGAGTGTCTCCACTACTCTTTGGACAAAGTCCCGCATAGCTGGGAATCCATTCCTAGTGGCATCAGATCCATCCAGCAAGAACACAACATCCCTCCTGGGAGCCCGATGCTCAACTACAAAATATCAAAGTTCGAAAGAGAGTAATATTACATGCTGCATATGGTATAGACAGGAAACAGCTACTAAATTATCAAGACTGTACGTTTTTCCAATATTGGTTAGACTTTTAATTACATGTGTAATTACACGATAATGAGGACAGTCTAAAGTGTTACGGAATTGTCTTACCTATTAATGTCGGTGTTGTGCGTGTGCCCTGTACACCGACTGTGCTCATGGCAGAAAGTAGCTGGTCTTGGACATTGGGGAGGTCAGTGAATTCAGACACTGAGAGAGCAAGACTAGGTTCAGAGGATATCTTTTGCAATTCTCTGCTATCAGAGGCCCTTGTTCCGATTCCAAACACCAAGACCCCAAGCTCCTTGAGAGCAGATGCCGGTGTATCTACATTGTCAAAGGACCTTCCACCACTCAGCACAATCAGTATCTGAGGGACGCCCTCTTGGCGTCTGCTTCCAGAGGAGGCAGTAAAGACATTGTCCCTCACGTACTGGAGTGCTGCCCCGGTGTTGAGGGGTCTACCTCCTTTGTGCCTCAAGCCTCTAACAGTGTCAAGAATGTCCTCCTTTGTGTTGTAAGTGTTCAGATAGAAATCGACTTGTTGATCTCTACTGTACTGAACCACAGACACACGGTCTTTGTTCTCCTCCACATTGAGTTTCTCCACCACTCTCTGAACAAAGTCACGCATTGCTGGGAATCCATTCCTTGTGCCATCAGAACCATCCAGAAGGAATACCACATCCTTTCTGGCAGTTCTTTGCTCCACTAGGAGTATTAGAAGTAAAAAGAGAAAATTATGTCAACATTTTTTCATTGAACCTGAGTCTAAAATATATGTGTTATTTTACTTTTCTTACATATCCGAAGAGACATTTCAGAAATGCCTAAAGGATTATCCATATAAGCTTACCTATGACTGTCGGGGTTGTGGGTGTCACCTCAACAAGTCCAGTTTTTAGCGAGGAGAAAAACTGCTGCTGGACAGTGGGGAGGTCAGAGAATTCAGACACAGATTGGGCATAACTAGGATCAGTGGCAATCTTTTCAACCTCTCTGCTGGAATTTCTGGTTCCAATGCCAAATATCAAGACGCCACTCTGTTTGAGGGCAGAGGCTGGAGTTTCAACATTATCACTGGACTGCCCGCCACTCAGCAGAATCAGTAACTGAGGGACGCCCTCTTGGCGTCTGCTTCCAGAGGAGGCAGTAAAGACATTGTCCCTCACGTACTGGAGAGCTGCCCCGGTGTTGAGGGGTCTACCTCCTTTGTGCCTGAGGCCTGTAAGAGTGTCAAGAATTTCCTCCTTTGTGTTGTAAGTGTTCAGATAGAAATGGACTTCTTGATCTCTACTGTACTGAACCACAGACACACGGTCTTTGTTCTCCTCCACATTGAGTTTCTCCACCACTCTCTGAACAAAGTCACGCATTGCTGGGAATCCATTCCTTGTGCCATCAGAACCATCCAGAAGGAATACCACATCCTTTCTGGCGGTGTCAAGATCAACTGAGAAAACACAGAGATTATATCAATGAAATAAATGTGGTGTTAAAGGCCCAATGAAAGTCTAACACCTAATAGTGTTCAAGGCCCAAGTGATTTGTTGCTGTCTGTATTCATGACATGATCGGCGGTAATATGATTAGACATACCTAGCACTGTTGTTGATACTGGAGTACCTTCTGGAGTAATTTCAATTCCCACTGCCTCCACTGAGGACAGGAGTTGCTGTTGGACACTGGGAAGGTCAGTGAAGTCAGACACAGACAGAGCATAACTGGGATCATGTGATATCCTCTGCAATTCTCTGCTATCAGAGCTCCTTGTTCCAATTCCGTAGACCAAGACCCCAAGCTCCTTCAGAGCAGAGGCTGGTTTGTCAACATTGTCAAAGGACCTTCCACCACTCAGCAGTATCAGAATCTGTGGAACACCTTCCAAGCGCCTACTTCCAGCAGACGCAGTGAAGACATTGTCCCTCACATACTGAAGAGCTGCCCCAGTGTTGAGGGGTCTCCCGCCTTTGTGCTTCAGACCTCTGACAGTGTCAAGAATCTCTCCCTTTGTTGTGTATGTGTTCAGATAGAATTGTGCGGTTGGATCTCTGCTGTATTGAACCACTGAGACTCGATCTTTGTTCACATCCACATTGAGTGTCTCCACTACTCTTTGGACAAAATCCCGCATTGCTGGGAATCCATTCCTAGTGGCATCAGATCCATCCAGCAAGAACACAACATCCCTCCTGGGAGCCCGATGCTCAACTACAGAATATCAAAGTTCGAAAGAGAGTAATATTACATGCTGCATATGGTATAGACAGGAAACAGCTACTAAATTATCAAGACTGTACGTTTTTCCAATATAGGTTAGACTTTTAATGACATGTGTAATTACATGATAATAAAGACAGACTAAAGTATTACGTAATTGTCTTACCTAATAATGTTGGTGTTGTGCGTGTGCCCTGTACACCGACTGTGCTCACGGCAGAAAGTAGCTGCTCTTGGATATTGGGGAGGTCAGTGAATTCAGACACTGAGAGAGCAAGACTAGGTTCAGAGGATATCTTTTGCAATTCTCTGCTATCAGAGCCCCTTGTTCCGATTCCAAACACCAAGACCCCAAGCTCCTTGAGAGCAGATGCCGGTGTATCTACATTGTCAAAGGACCTTCCACCACTCAGCACAATCAGTATCTGAGGGACTCCCTCTTGGCGTCTGCTTCCAGAGGAGGCAGTAAAGACATTGTCCCTCACGTACTGGAGTGCTGCCCCGGTGTTGAGGGGTCTTCCTCCTTTGTGCCTCAAGCCTCTAACACTATCAAGAATGTCCTCCTTTGTGCTGTAAGTGTTCAGATAGAAATTTACTTGTTGATCTCTACTGTACTGAACCACAGACACACGGTCTTTGTTCTCCTCCACATTGAGTTTCTCCACCACTCTCTGAACAAAGTCACGCATTGCTGGGAATCCATTCCTTGTGCTGTCAGAACCATCCAGAAGGAATACCACATCCTTTCTGGCGGTTCTTTGCTCCACTAGGAGTATTAGAAGTAAAAAGAGAAAATCATGTCAAATAGTTTTCATTGAACCTGAGTCTGAAATATATGTGTGTTGTTTTATTTTTCTTACATATCCCAAGAGATATTTCAGAAATGCCAAACGGTTTATCCACATAAGCTTACCTATGACTGTCGGGGTTGTGGTTGTCACCTCAAGAAGTCCAGTTTTTAGTGAGGAGAAAAACTGCTGCTGAACAGTGGGGAGGATAGAAAATTCAGACACAGATTGGGCATAACTAGGATCAGTGGCAATCTTTTCAACCTCTCTGCTGGAATTTCTGGTTCCAATACCAAATATCAAGACGCCACTCTTTTTGAGGGCAGAGGCTGGTGTTTCAACATTATCACTGGACTGCCCGCCACTCAGCAGAATCAGTAACTGAGGGACGCCCTCTTGGCGTCTGCTTCCAGAGGAGGCAGTAAAGACATTGTCCCTCACGTACTGGAGAGCTGCCCCGGTGTTGAGGGGTCTACCTCCTTTGTGCCTGAGGCCTGTAATAGTGTCAAGAACTTCCTCCTTTGTGTTGTAAGTGTTCAGATAGAAATGGACTTCTTGATCTCTACTGTACTGAACCACAGAAACACGGTCTTTGTTGTCCTCCACATTAAGTATCTCCACCACTTTCTGAACAAAGTCACGCATAGCTGGGAATCCATTCCTTGTGCCATCAGAACCATCCAGAAGGAATACCACATCCTTTCTGGCTGTGTCATGATCAACTGAGAAAACAGAGAGATCATATCAATGAAATAAATGTGGTGTTAAAGGCCAAATTAATGTCTAACACACAATAGTGTTCAAGGCCCAACTGATTTGTTGCTGTCTGTATTCATGACATGATATGATTAGACATACCTAACACTGTTGTTGATTCTAGAGTAACTTCACGTTCCACTGCCTCCACTGAGGACAGGAGTTGCTGTTGGACACTGGGAAGGTCAGTGAAGTCAGACACAGACAGAGCATAACTGGGATTGTGTGATATCCTCTGCAATTCTCTGCTATCAGAGCTCCTTGTTCCAATTCCAAAGACCAAGACCCCGAGCTCCTTCAGAGCAAAGGCTGGTTTGTCAACATTGTCAAAGGACCTTCCACCACTCAGCAGTATCAGAATCTGTGGAACACCTTCCTGGCGCCTACTTCCAGCAGACGCATTGAAGACATTGTCCCTCACATACTGAAGAGCTGCCCCAGTGTTGAGGGGTCTCCCGCCTTTGTGCCTCAGAACTCTGACTGTGTCAAGAATCTCTCCCTTTGTTGTGTATCTGTTCAGATAGAATTGTGCAGTTGGATCTCTGCTGTACTGAACCACTGAGACTCGATCTTTGTTCACATCCACATTGAGTGTCTCTACAACTCTTTGGACAAAGTCCCGCATAGCTGGGAATCCATTCCTAGTGGCATCAGATCCATCCAGCAAGAACACAACATCCCTCTTGGGAGCTCGACGCTCAACTATATCAAAGTTCGAAAGAGAGTAATATTACATACTGCATATGCTACAGACAGGAAAAAACGACTAAATTATGATGACTAGACGTTTTTCCAATATTGGTTAGACTTTTAATTACATATGTAATTACACTCTAATAAGGACAGTCTAAAGTTTTACGTAATTGTCTTACCTATTAATGTCGGTGTTGTGCGTGTGCCCTGTACACCGACTGTGCTCATGGCAGAAAGTAGCTGCTCTTGGACATTGGGGAGGTCAGTGAATTCAGACACTGAGAGAGCAAGACTAGGTTCAGAGGATATCTTTTGCAATTCTCTGCTATCAGAGCCCCTTGTTCCAATTCCAAACACCAAGACCCCAAGCTCCTTGAGAGCAGATGCCGGTGTATCTACATTGTCAAAGGACCTTCCACCACTCAGCACAATCAGTATCTGAGGGACGCCCTCTTGGCGTCTGCTTCCAGAGGAGGCAGTAAAGACATTGTCCCTCACGTACTGGAGTGCTGCCCCGGTGTTGAGGGGTCTACCTCCTTTGTGCCTCAAGCCTCTAACAGTGTCAAGAATGTCCTCCTTTGTGTTGTAAGTGTTCAGATAGAAATTGACTTGTTGATCTCTACTGTACTGAACCACAGACACACGGTCTTTGTTCTCCTCCACATTGAGTTTCTCCACCACTCTCTGAACAAAGTCACGCATTGCTGGGAATCCATTCCTTGTGCTGTCAGAACCATCCAGAAGGAATACCACATCCTTTCTGGCGGTTCTTTGCTCCACTAGGAGTATTAGAAGTAAAAAGAGAAAATTATGTCAACATTTTTTCATTGAACCTGAGTCTGAAATATATGTGTTATTTTACTTTTCTTTCATATCCGAAGAGACATTTCAGAAATGCCTAAAGGATTATCCATATAAGCTTACCTATGACTGTCGGGGTTGTGGGTGTCACCTCAACAAGTCCAGTTTTTAGCGAGGAGAAAAACTGCTGCTGGACAGTGGGGAGGTCAGAGAATTCAGACACAGATTGGGCATAACTAGGATCAGTGGCAATCTTTTCAACCTCTCTGCTGGAATTTCTGGTTCCAATGCCAAATATCAAGACGCCACTCTGTTTGAGGGCAGAGGCTGGAGTTTCAACATTATCACTTGACTGCCCGCCACTCAGCAGAATCAGTAACTGAGGGACGCCCTCTTGGCGTCTGCTTCCAGAGGAGGCAGTAAAGACATTGTCCCTCACGTACTGGAGAGCTGCCCCGGTGTTGAGGGGTCTACCTCCTTTGTGCCTCAAGCCTCTAACAGTGTCAAGAATTTCCTCCTTTGTGTTGTAAGTGTTCAGATAGAAATGGACTTCTTGATCTCTACTGTACTGAACCACAGAAACACGGTCTTTGTTCTCCTCCACATTGAGTTTCTCCACCACTCTCTGAACAAAGTCACGCATTGCTGGGAATCCATTCCTTGTGCTGTCAGAACCATCCAGAAGGAATACCACATCCTTTCTGGCGGTGTCAAGATCAACTGAGAAAACACAGAGATTATATCAATGAAATAAATGTGGTGTTAAAGGCCCAATGAAAGTCTAACACCCAATAGTGTTCAAGGCCCAACTGATTTGTTGCTGTCTGTATTCATGACATGATCGGCGGTAATATGATTAGACATACCTAACACTGTTGTTGATTCTGGAGTAACTTCAATTCCCACTGCCTCCATTGAGGACAGAAGTTGCTGTTGGACACTGGGAAGGTCAGTGAAGTCAGACACAGACAGAGCATAACTGGGATCATGTGATATCCTCTGCAATTCTCTGCTATCAGAGCTCCTTGTTCCAATTCCATAGACCAAGACCCCCAGCTCCTTCAGAGCAGAGGCTGGTTTGTCAACATTGTCAAAGGACCTTCCACCACTCAGCAGTATCAGAATCTGTGAAACACCTTCCAAGCGCCTACTTCCAGCAGACGCAGTGAAGACATTGTCCCTCACATACTGAAGAGCTGCCCCAGTGTTGAGGGGTCTCCCGCCTTTGTGCCTCAGACCTCTGACAGTGTCAAGAATCTCTCCCTTTGTTGTGTATGTGTTCAGATAGAATTGTGCAGTTGGATCTCTGCTGTACTGAACCACTGAGACTCGATCTTTGTTCACATCCACATTGAGTGTCTCCACTACTCTTTGGACAAAGTCCCGCATAGCTGGGAATCCATTCCTAGTGGCATCAGATCCATCCAGCAAGAACACAACATCCCTCCTGGGACCCCGATGCTCAACTACGGAATATTAATGTTTGAAAGAGAGCATATATTATATGCTGCATGCGATACATACAGGAAAAATATTTGGTCACATAGGAATCACCCCTTTCCCCATACTTATACTGGCTAACATTACTACAGAGCTATACATCTAAAATGGAATCATTATGAAAGGCTTCAATGGAAATGAAAATAAGTTATTTTAGGTTTACTTCACTCTGTTACATATTGTTAGTACAATATAACTATAAGTTCAGTGTACAGTTCAGTGTAAAGTGTTACGTAATTGTCTTACCTATTACTGTTGGTGTCATGGGTGTGCCCTGTATAAGTGCTGTGCTCATGGCAGAAAGTAGCTGCTCTTTGACATTGGGGAGGTCAGTGAATTCAGACACTGAGAGAGCATGACTAGGTTCAGAGGATATCTTCCGCAATTCTCTGCTATCAGAGCCCTTTGTTCCAATTCCAAACACCAAGATCCCAAGCTCCTTGAGAGCAGATGCCTGTGTATCTACATTGTCTTTGGACCGTCCACTACTAAGGAGAATGAGTATTTGTTTCACACCTTCTGAGTGTCTGCTCCCAGAGGATGTTGTGAACACATTTTCTTTTACAAATGTCAGAGCTGCCCCTGTGTTGAGCGGTCTGCCGCCTTTGTGTGACAGCCCCCTCACAGAGTTCAACACGTCTTCCTTTCTCAGAAAAGAATTCAAATAGAAATTTGCCACTGCCACATTGCTGAATTGGACCACTGAAACTCTGTCATTATTTTGTGCCACGTTGAGACTTTCAATTACTTTGTGGAGGAAATCTCGAATAGCAGGGAATCCATTTCTTGTATTGTCTGATCCATCCATCAAAAATACTATATCTCTTCTACTGTCATCACTTTCCACTGTTGAAAAAAATATTTTATATATGAAATCAGCTATAAGCCTACTTCATGCAGATAAATGCAATTCGAGTAATTTACGGCAAGTGTCCTAACATCTACAGTGTTTAACTCTTATTAAAATAATGCTATTAGTCAGAATGATCATAAAAATAAACAACTAAAACCACCTATTGAATTTCTTACCAACTCGAGTTGCGTCCGTTGGTCTCACTTGAGCTAGACGTGTCAACAAACTTTGATGAATGTTCTGAAGATTTGCAAAATCCGTGACAGAGTAAGCATAATTTGGATTTGACGAAATTGCCTGCATTTGTACTGAGTCAGTCATTCTTGACCCAATTGCAAATGTTATAACCCCTGATGACTGTAGTGCACCTGCAGGACCTCGAGGAGAGTCCCGAGACCTGCCACCAGCCAGCAGCACAAGGATCTGAAGGGCCCCCTGGTGGTGTCGACTCCCAGCACTAGGAGTGAAAACATGGTCCTTCACAAACTGGAGGGCTGTGCCAGTATACTGAGGCCTTCCGCCCTTGGGTCTCAGTCCTCTGATGGATGTGAGCACATCGTCTCTGGTCTTATGAGTATTCAGGTTGAAGTTCACTGCTGCATTGTTGCTGTACTGCACAACAGCAACTTGATCTTTTCCCTGGTCCAAGTCAAAATGTTCCACCACCATTGCAACAAACTCTCTTATTGCTGAAAATCTACTCCTGACATCATCAGATCCATCAAGGAGGAAAACAATGTCTCTCTTCACACTCGGACCTTTAACTAGGATCAAAATGATTCCACATTAGCAAAATGTGCACATCTATCATGAGACACATACATCACGCATTAGTTACATATTTTTTCAGTTAATTCATAAACATGTAAATATATTTTTTAATAGTCATAATCTCTCAATTTAAAGCTTACACAACCTGCCCTTGTGTAAATTAAAATATATCGAGTCAGTGGGCAATGCCTCTGTAATAAAATGAACTAATTCTATGAAGAGATTGTGATTCTCTGTGAAACAGAGTTAATATTATGCCCTGTGTCACTCACCTAGCACCTCGCCTGGATGTACTGTATCTTTGTGAGAAGCAACTGCAGAAAGCAACTGTTGTGTAATAAGGGTGAGGTCAGAAAACTCCTTGAGCAGGTATGCCTGGTTTGGACTATATGCAAGGCTCTGCATCTCCACTCTATCTGCGTTATTGACCCCAACACTGAACATCACAATTCCAGCTTCCCTCAGTCTCTCTGATGCTGCCAGAGCATCATCTTGAGACTTTCCACCACTCAGCAGAATCAGTATCTGAGGGACGCCCTCTTGTGCTCTGCTCCCAGCAGAGGCAGTAAAGATGTTGTTCTTTACATACTCAAGAGCTTGCCCAGTTTTCAGGGGCCTTCCTCCTTTAAGCCTGACATTGTGTATCCCTGTCATGACATTACTCTTCGATGAGTATGTATTTAGGAAGAAGTTAGTGGTGGGCTCAGTACTGTATTGGACCACAGCAACTTGTGTTTTGTTTGGCCCAACATCTAGATGTTCAACAAATTTGCCGACAAAATCACGAAGTGATTGGGCACCAGCTTGCATATCATCAGACCCATCAAGGAGAAATGTGATATCCATCCTCTGGATATCTGATTTCAAGATAGTGGGCATGTCTGAAATGGGAAAAAATAAACATTTCACAACCAATAGGTATTTCTCTTTGTACATGCTCAGATAGCATCACAATATACTACTATCTCACTGTAATAATCTCTGTGATTTTCTAACTCCCAATGTGTGGGTGACATTATGTATTTATCACTATTTCAGTGATAAATAATAACAACCTTACCGATAGCAGTTGGAAATGTAGGTGTTTCCGGGACACCACTCATTACACCTATCGCTTTAGCGTACATGCTGCCCAGGTCGTTAAAGTTGTTCATTGAAAAAGAGTGGCGGGGTGTAAAAGCTATGGTCTGTAATTCCAGAGTATCAGCATTCTGCGTTCCAAGGATGAGGGTTCTAATTCCATTCCCTCTCAGTGACTGTGCCACCCCTCTTACATCATCACCAGATCTCCCACCACTGAAGAGGAACAGATACTGAGGCACACCCTCTGCACCCCTTCCTCCAGCTGAAGCAGTGAAGACATTGTCTCTGACAAACTGCAGCGCTGCACCAGTATTGAGAGGTCTGCCCACTTTGTGTCTCATGGATCTTATGGAAGTGAGCACATCATTTGTAGAGGAGTAGGAGTTTAGATAGAAATTCGCTGTGGGGTCTCGGCTGTACTGAACAAAGGCCACGCGATCCCCATTCTCCCCCACATTGAGACTCTCCACTATTTTCTCTGCAAAGCCACGGATTGCCTCAAAACCACTTCTAGAGTCACCAGATCCATCAATAAGGAATACTACATCCTTCCTGTCAGAATCTGAAATGAAGGCAAAGAGAAGTTGCAGAGGCACAGGAAAGGAGGGGACAGAAAAGCAGCTGCAGTGCCATCAAAGTCATTGATAACATAAAACATTATCAATAAATAAAATATCTATAGACATGGTATTAAGGTGAAATACAGCATATTCAATCACACTTTACATGAAAATAAAAAATGGCCAGGTCTTACCAAAACTTCTAGTAGGAACAGTTGTCTCAGGCTGGTGAGACGCTTCCTTAACCAATGACAACAGTTCCTGCTGAATAGTGGGCAGGTCGTCATAATCAGTGATAGAGAGGGCGTAATTAGGCTCATGGGATATGGTTTGTAGTTCTAGTGTGTCAGCGTCCCCAGTGCCCACAGTGATTGAAATGACCCCCGAGTCTTTCAGCTTTGTGACAGGCATTCGTATGTCATCACTGGACCTCCCCCCACTCAGCAGAATCAGTAGCTGGGGAACTCTTTCCAAACGTCTGCTTCCAGAAGAGGCAGTGAAGACATTGTCTCTCACGTACATGAGGGCTGCCCCAGTGTTGAGGGGGCTTCCTCCTTTGTGGCTAAGGCCTCTGATAGCATCAAGAACGTCATCTTTTGTTGAGTGTGAGTTCAACTTGAAATTGACTTCTGCTGTGTCACTGTACTGTACCACAGACACACGATCTTTGTTCATGGCTACATCAATTTTCTCCACCACTCTCTGAACAAAGTCTTGGATATCTGGGAACCTCCTCCTGGTATCATCAGAGCCATCAAGTAAAAATACAATGTCCCTCCTGTCATCATCTGCTGCAATCATAAGCAGTCATGAAATGGGTTAATACTCATGAAAAAAGAGTCTACAAATTATACACATAGGGAATTACACACCAAATATTGCCTGTCTTTGTGTAGTGAAATACATTATACAAAACTCCTTTAACTTGCTACAGTATAACTGCTGTCATTGTATCAGATGTAATTCTGTTGTCTTACCCATTAATGTTGGCAAGCTAGTGGATATTTCAACTCTCTCAAGGGCAGAGAACACTTGCTTTTGAACGTTTTGGAGATCATAAAAAGTTGGAGCCGAGAAAGCATAGCTGGGTTCATGTGATATGGTTTGAAGCTCAAGTGCATCAGCATTCTTTATTCCAACCGTTAATGCCATCACACCAATTCCTTTCAGGTTTGTGACGGCATTTCTGACATCATCACTGGACCGCCCGCCACTCAGCAGAATCAGTATCTGAGGGACGCCCTCTTGGCGTCTGCTTCCAGAGGAGGCAGTAAAGACATTGTCCCTCACATACTGGAGTGCTGCCCCGGTGTTGAGGGGTCTACCTCCTTTGTGCCTCAAGACTCTAACATTGTTAAGAATTTCTTCCTTTGTGTTGTAAGTCTTCAGATAGAAATGAACTTCTTGATCTCTACTGTACTGAACCACAGACACACGGTCTTTGTTTCCTCCCACATTGAGGTTCTCCACTCCTCTCTGAACAAATTCACGCATGGCCTCAAATCCATTGCGAGTATCATCAGAGCCGTCCAGTAGAAACACTACATCCCGCTTGGATTCATTTTTCGTTTTATCTAGAGATGCATAGGAATGTGATTCAATACTCTGGGATACTGCTCAACAGAGATTGTGTAGCCTATTATTTGTTACTTGAACTAGTAGTGAAAAACGGACCAATACAGTCATGTATAAAGATGCCTATGTAATATTATGAATGTACTGAATAAGGCAGGGAGACATTCAGTTATTTTCAAGAAGAACAAGACACACAAAACCTTAAATATTATGTTTCAAAGGTGTAGGCAAAGAGACCCAGAGAAATGTAAACGCCTTACCTGGCAGTATAGGTGTAGCCAATAGTTTTGGCTGACGAGGTACTCTTTTTACAAACGACAGAAGTCGCTGTTGAACACTTTCAAGGTCGTTGAACCGAGGGACAGAGAGAGCATAGGAAGGCATATGTGCAATCATCTGGAGCTCTAGTATGTCTGCGTCTCTGGAACCAATACTGAATGGGACAACTTTCATCTGTTTCAAAGCAGCAGCAGCAGCCCCAACATCATCCCGAGATCGCCCCCCACTCAGCAGAATCAGTATCTGAGGGACGCCCTCTTGGCGTCTGCTTCCAGAGGAGGCAGTAAAGACATTGTCCTTCACATAGTTAAGAGCCGCCCCGGTGTTGAGGGGTCTACCTCCTTTGTGCTGCAGGCTTCGAATGGAACTGAGAACACCTTGTTTTTCAGGGAATGTGTTCAGATAGAAATGGACCTCAGGGTCTCTGCTGTACTGGACCACAGAAACACGGTCTTTGTTCTCCCCAAGACTGAGATTCTCCACCACTCTCTGAACAAAGTCACGCATCGCTGGGAATCCACTCCTAGTATCATCAGACCCATCCAACAAGAACACTATGTCTCTCTGTGCAGCATCTAATTCAACTAAGAAAAACATTGAAAGACATATTTAATGATAAAATCAATCAAATGTTGATTAAAACTTAATATAAAGCCAAAAGGTAGGCTATACATTATGACTTTCATGTATGAGCATTTGCATCTAATGCCTTATCATTAGTGTCAATATGTGTTTATATGGCATTTTTTCTAATGATGCCTTTAACATTCTAAGAAGTCTCTATGTGCTTAAGAAGCCTTATACTTAATCACACCTATTGGCTTTACATAAAGTGTTACCACGTGGTGTACTATACACCTACTGTATGTATAGACCAAAATAATGCAAATCATGGTTAGAATATTCTCAATCTTAGACAAAAGCTCTAGGAATACAGCCAATTCTTCTAACCATGTTTATAAATCCATGCAAAGAAACTGGAAAGAAATGTGAGAGAAAGACAAGGGTCAGACACAAGGGTAAAAGGGTCTTAAATGTCCAAACATTTAAGAAAGTTTATAAATAAATGTGTAAATGTCTCTGAAAAAAACAAGACATGTAAGATCACTCTTCTTCCATGAAGGTGGGAAGAGAGGAGTGTATAATGAAAGTATAAACACAATACATGTCAATGATGTGCAGTAGGTATCATTGGCTCAAGGAAGAGCTCAAGCTGAAAGGCCAAGAAAAAAGTTACATTTCTTCATGTCAAAATAAGCAGAAAAAGGCTTTCCAATATGTAACAAGAGTCGAACAGGAAAGTATATGCCAATTTCTTAGAGCCAAACATAACATAACTCTCCCACCACCATCTCCGGTGTGTTGTTTACAATAATCAGGCGGATGACTATTTAGGGACAGCATAACCATTCAAAGATACTGGCCTCTAGTCAAAGCAGGCAGTTTGAGGGAAATGAAACTGATCCAGTGATTTTCATCAAAGGAAAGTGCAATTTCATACGTCTTCAAACTATTCGAGACCAATAGTTGCGAGGGGGGGGGGGGGGGGTAAGCTAAACTTGATTCTTGACTGCGAATCGGGCAGTTCTTACCAACAATAGTAGGGGGCTCAACCCCCATTTTTGATTGGACAAATGCCAGGATCTCCGGCTGTATGGACAGGAGTTCACCAAAGACTGGTAGGTTGAAGAGAAACCTAGAGGAGTAGGCGATGCTCTGCAGCTCCTCCTCCCTAACATGTTTCATCCCGATGGCAAAAGAGAGAACGCCAAGATGTTTCAGGTCGGCCGCAGCAGCTGTGACATCATCGTTGGACTCGCCACCAGTTAACAAAAACAGCACCTGAGGAACTCCCTCTAGACGCCTGCTCCCTTCGGAGGCAGCGAGAACACTGTCCCTGACATACTGGAGAGCTGCCCCTGTGTTCCTGGGTCTTCCTCCCTTGTGCCTCAGGCTTCTAACAGCGTAGACGACGGCTTTCTGAGTCGTATGAGTTTTAAGGTTGAAATAAGCAGTGGCATCATCACTGTAAAGCACAACGGCGACGCGGACGTTGTCTCCATCAATGTCAAGTTCGGAGGCCATTCTTCGTATGAACTCTCTGATGGCAGGCAGGCCATTTCTGGTGTCGTCTGAGCCGTCAACGAGAAACACTACATCCCTTTTCATGCTCCCTGTATCAACTAGGTGGTGAGTGTCTGCTAGATAAAAAATGTAATACATTGATGGATTTAGAGATTTAGAGAGCACATTTACAGTGCACAAATTCCATGTAGGCCTATCAGTGTTAGTACCGTAATGATAAAAGCTGAATGTGTCAAATGTCTCTTATAGAAATAACTACTTCAACTTAATTATAATGACTTCATTTTCATGACTTCATCTGAAGCCATATGAGCAAATGAAAGCTTAGGCTTAATACATTCAGTCTATTGATAACACACTTGTGCACGCATATTTGCATGGGACATTGAGAAGCTGAAGGTTTTACAATGCTGGAGTACTGCTCTGAAAGCAATCATCACAAGCATAATAACGCAGGACCATCTTTTCATTTAAAAAGATGTCAAGTCTGGCATAGTTCCTCCACACAAGGTTGAGGTAAGAGAGAAGAAGTTAAAATGTGTACAGAAAGTGGAAAGATTTGGGATTCAAGAGATTTAAAAGTTAAAATCAAAAGAGAAAATATAGCATTCTAGTATTTTCTCAGTCATGCAAAATAATGCACGTTGCCTAGATATTTAAAAGACTGCTCTACTAACACTACAGTTACCAAAAGGGCTCAGAAATCAAAGAAATCATCATGCTTAAATTCCAGCATTGTTCCAAAGACAGAGAATATAGTATGCATCATGTGATTAGCATACTCATATCCAAGCTGAAGTTCTTACCTAATAAATCAGGTGTTCCTGGAGCCTCAGACTCCTCTGTGTCTTTAGACATGCTTTTAAGTGAGGCAACAAGCTGTGCCTGGACAGATGGCAACTCAGAGAACTCATTGACCTGGTACGAGAAACCAGGTTGGAAGGAAATCATTTCCAACTCCCGGGGATTAGCATCCCCGATTCCGACCCCCAATGCAATAATTTCCCGGTCTTTAAGAGCCAGAGCCGGGCCCTTGACATCATCTCTGGAGGGTTTGCTACTCAGCAGTATCAGTATCTGAGGCACGCCCTCCAGCCGTCTACTCCCGGTGGAGGAGGTGAACACATTGTGTCTGACAAACTGGAGAGATGCCCCAGTGTTGAGGCTCCTCCCACCTTTGTGCCTCAGGTTACTCACGGCGTTCACGACAGCCTCCTTGGTTTTGTGAGAGCTCAGATAGAAGTGGGCCTCTGGTCTGTCAGAGTACTGAACCACTGAGACTCTGTCTTTGTTCTCCTCCACAGACAGTGTCTCCACTATACTCTGAACAAAGGCTTTCACTGCTGGGAATCCATTCCTAGTGCCATCAGAACCATCCAGCAGGAATACTATGTCTCTTTTCACATCCTCAGCACGGACATGGACTGAGACACAACAGACAAGGCACGTTTAGAGGACCAAACATCACAGCACAGCGAGAAGAGCATCAGTCGGAGCATTACATACGACAAGACGGTAGATCAGAAAAGGTGTCTCTTACCTTGCTGAAGGACGACCTGTAGCTGGTCCTTGGGGAGGCTCACATAGGTGTTGAGCTTCTGCTGGACAGAATCAAGCTGGCTGAATTCCTTCACGTGGAAAGCAAAGGATGGGTTGTGTGAAATGGCCTCTATCTGCTTACGGTCTGCATCCTTCACACCAACACCAAAGGGTACCACTCCGTCTGTCTTCAGGGCCCCGGCAGGCTCCATCACATTATCCTTGGACTTGCCCCCAGTCAGAACTATCAGAAACTGGGGGACATCTTGTTGCACCCGGCTGCCATAGTTCGGGGACAAGATGGTGTCCTTCATGAAGGTCAGGGCAGCTCCTGTGTTAAGACTCCGTCCGCCAGCCAGACTCATGGTATCAACGGCCCTCAGGACCTCGTCTTTGGTCTTATAGGTGTTGAGGTAGAAGTTGGGGGATGGCCTCTCACTGTGTTGGACCACTGATATCCGTACTCTGTTCTCTGCAATATCCAGAGGCATAATGACTTTTTTGATAAAGTCCCGGATGTAAGGGAAGTCGGCCCGGACTGCATCAGAGCCATCAATCAGGAAAGCAACGTCCCTCTCACCTCCTGAGACCAACACTGTTAAAAAGAGAAGAGAACCTATTACACCTTTTTTTTCGCAGATTTGTTTGATCTTTCATACCCTTTTTAAAGGGCCAATCTGGGATTTACATACTTTTTTAAAATTATGAATATATAGCCATTGATTCTTGAAGGATTTAACTAATAAATGTCTTATGAATTTAGTTCAACTGTCTTATGAGATCAGAACCCAACATATAAGCTTGTTTTACCCCATTGTTTGTAAACAATGTAATTGTAAACAAACACTGTATAGCAAAACATGGTTAACACTACCATTAACAGGGTTAAAACAACAAAGTCCTTGCAAGCAAACCTCAATCATAGTCTATGAAATGTCTGAGTGGTTACATTTCTCCAGCTGTTTACCAAAAAACTGGCAGGCAGACCACTGTGTTGTTGTTGTTGTTTGAATACCAGATTGCCCCTTTAAACATGAATCTGAATGTGTGGGCTAGACTTTGCAGTCACGTCCTAACCCACCCATTATATATTCATTGTATCCAAAATGTCAAACTATTACGAAAGAAAAAACATAAAGTAGCTCACCAGTTTCCTCTGTGATGTCCTCACTCTCAATAGTATCAGTGTCTCCCACCACAGTGATCAGGGGGGTTCTGATCTGTGCGACCACATTGGGCAGGCCAGAGAAGCTCCTCTCATAGTAGGCCAGGTTAGGAACAAAGGCTACGGACTGCAGGAAGGCCTCGTCAGCCTGGGCAGCCCCCACTGTGAAGGTCAGCACCCCCGCTAAGGCCACCTTGTCTGCGACCCTCTTAACCTCATCGTTAGCGGGACCACCAGTGATCAGGACCAGCACCTGCTGGACACCCTGCCTCTTGCGGGACCCAGCTGAGGTCTGGAACATGTTGGCCAGGGCGTAATTCATGGCGGCACCTGTGTTGAGGGTGGAGCCTCCCGTCAGCCGGAGCTGGGCCACACTGTTCAGCACATCTTGCTTGGTTTTGTGGGTGTTGAGATAGAACTCGATTCTGGGGGTCTCTGCGAACTGCATCAGGCCGAACTGCACCCTGTCGGCACGCACCTCCAGGTTGTTGACCACGTTGCTGATGAAGTCACGCACGTAGGGCAGGTTGGCGTCGCCCACATAGCTGGACCCGTCCACCAGGAACACGATGTCTCTGACCACACGCTGGGTCGTCACTGTCGTTATCTCAACCACTGAGTGAGGAGGGGACACACACAGAAATCGTCCGTCACATCTCCTCTATGCTATTACAGTGTGATTATTGATTGTAATGTATAACAGCATGTGAATACAATGCAAGCACACAATGTTCATTGGATGTAAAATGTGATCCAGGTAAGTTCACAAAAGCAACGCAACATCATCAAACGTAAATAATGTCTAATCTGTACACTGTAAATACATCAAGGGAGGCTGCTGGAGGTGGATTGATACCATTCCTCATTCCATTCCATGCGTATCAATGAGCGTGTCCTCTGATTTCTACCTCCACCAGCCTCCCCTGATGGTGAACTGACTGCAGACGTTACCTGGTTCAGTGGGTCCCTCTGTCACCACGACGCCAGACAGAGTGGAGAGAGGAGAGATGATGAGGTAGGGCTGGCGCAGCAGGATGCGGAAGTCCTTCAACATGAACACCAGGGTCTCGTCAAATGCGATCTTCTTCAGCTCCTGTTCATCAGCAGCCTTGGAGCCGGCGGCCATGGTCAGCACGCCCAGATGCTGCAGAGCCTCCGCAGCCTGGTCCACGCTGTCGCTCGACTTCTTACTGGTCATCAGTAGCACCAGCTGGGGCACTCCCTGCTGGATACGGCTGCCCTTGTCACCTCGCAGCATGTTGGTCCTCACAAAGTCCAGGGCCGCCCCGATGTTGACCGTCGAACTCTGGCGGGGCTTGATGCGTCCCAGCGCGGCGACCAAGTCCTCCTTGGTGCCGTAGGCGTTCAGGTCCATCTCAAGCCTGGGCGTGTTGGTGAAGCCGGCCACACCCACTTGCACCTGGTTCGGGCCGATGGGCATGGTGTCAACAAACCGCTTGATAAATTCGCGCATTGCGTTGACAATGGTGGCACCCATAGTGCTGTCAATCAGGAATATGATGTCTCTCGGTCCAACGGCTAAGGCTGAAAGAGAAAAGAAAAAAACGTGTTTTAAAAATGATGCTATGATGAAAGAAACTGATAGATTTCTGAGTATTGAATATGTCCAATTCATATATCATAAATCATAAATTGCCACTAACACTTACAAGTATTTTCAGTGTCATTATCAATATCATATTAGTAAAACATAACCTTATATCATGAGGACCACAACTGGAAAGAAAAAAGTAGTATTGTAATGAGCATATGCAGGGAATTTGACTAAATCCTTACCTTGCTTATGGAATCAGGTTCAAAACACACTTCATACAAAATACCTCTTTTACCTCTTACATTGCCCTCGTGTTGCATCACCCCCCACCACCTCAACCCCCCTCCCCACCACCACCACCTCCCCTCCCCACCACCATCACCCCCCACCACCTCCCCTCCCCACCTTGCACCATAGTTACCTACCTTGAGTGAACTCATTCTGAACCACAATGGTGCGCTGGACCACCCCGTTAATGTAAGGCAGCAGCTGGTCACCCATGCCTGCTAGGCCTCTGAAATCGGGTGCGGACAGAACAAAGCTCTTATCTGTGGCCACTGTCTCCAGCTCGGACGTCGCCGTGCCGCCCACCACCACACCAAACGTGAGAACACCAGCCTGCTTTATGGCCCTTTCCCCCATACCGACATCGTCGCTGGATGGGCCTGCACTGATCACCACTAGGGCCTGGGGCACCCCCTCATCCGCCCTGCCCCCCGCCGTGTCTACCAACAGGCTCTCAGCAACCTCCTCCAATGCCGCTCCGAGGTTAGCCTCGTCGCCGCCCGTGAAGGTCAGGCCCCTCACGGCGTCCAGGATGGCAGCTTTGGTGTCGTAACTATTTAGATAGAACTGAATCTCGGGGTCGGCGGCGTACAGAACCAGGGCCACCCTGATAGTGTCCCTGCCCACGTCAAGCCCTTCTACAACCTTCAGGGCCATATCGCGCACGCGGGGGAAGTTGGCCGCTCCAACGTTCTCTGATCCGTCAATTAAGAGTACAAGGTCAGCTGACTCTTGTGCTTAAAGGGGAGAGAAAGAGAGATAGAGAGAGAGAGAGACAAAACAGAACAAATGCAACATGTGAAAGCGTTAAAACAGTGAAAGATAGAGAGAGAGTGAAAACAGACAAACATGCTGGCACATTATTGCATGTGTAAAGTAACATTCATGGTGAACACAACCAATCATAAAACATCACAAAAGAACTTTATACTGCATGTAGGCTGAACCAAGGAGCTCTTAGACCTATACGTGACATTATCATGTATGTGTACTGTTATGTATGTATGTGTACTGTTATGTATTTCGCTAGAATATCAATGTATTGATGTGTAGATGTGTGTGTGTCTGACTGCCATTTGACTGTAAAAATGTGTTGGACAGTGTAAAAATAGTCTATAACAATAGCTTTGTAGTGGCAACTATAAACCATACTAGTGACTGTGGAAGGGACAACCCTGTAAGACTTCTTCTACAGATCTATAATATTGTATTTATATTGTCATGACCTTCAATGATAGATGTCTAACATCAGTGTGTTTGGTATACTGCCCCTAGCAGCTCCGTTGAGTTCAGCCACACCATGCAGACTCATGTTACAGACCTCAGAGACCATGTGACCAGTCATGAGCCTCTGGCCCATCCTTGTTGCTTAAGAGACCCTACTGGAGGCTATGGGAGGCTGGTGGAGGTAGGAATCGGAGGACGGACTCATTGTAATGCATGGAATGGAATGAAGAACGGTACCTCATTCTATTCCATCGATTACAATGAGCCCGTCCTCTGATTTCTACCTCCACCAGCCTCGCCTACAGGCCTACATTACATTTAATTAATTAAATTACCCTACTGTAGGTCGGCCATCAATCAGGTGAACGACTAGAACTTCTAGAAGTTCTTTGTAATTTGTTCTTTATAGCTGTGGCTGTACATGAGGCTATGTGTAAATGAAGTGGCTTTTCTCTTCATCTGTAGTATTAAACTAGGTTTAGGTTTAATGCTATATAGCTATTTCTATGGAAAAAACTGTTGAAAACTGCTGTTAATCTGACTTCAGATCATCTAATTCGGGCTAATCTGTCAGTTCAGCTCCGCTGCAGGTCAAGGATGGGTCCAGGCAGGTTCATCACCGTTTCAGTTATAGAATATTACACACATTTTACCCAGTTATGAAGACATTAACTGATAAACACACAAACAAACAAACAAACAAACTCACACACACACACACAGACAAGACACACAGGCAGTGGTGGGTGGTTAGCCGTCGTTAAAAGCTGCTGATTGAACTGTGTTTAGGGAGGTCTTCTTTGAAGGACAGTCTCTTCACAATAACTTGTGGTGAAAGACCTCAGCCATAGGGAGCTAATGGAAGGGTTCTGTACGGTCATGTGAAGGTTAACTTATCATTCATTGTAAATGAATAGCGAGAGAGAGAGAGAGAGAGAGAGAGAGAGAGAGAGAGAGAGAGAGAGGGAGAGGGATAGAGAGAGAGAGAGAAAGAAAGAAAGAATAAATACAGCTTATTGAATTTACGTAATTGAAATAGATATCCTGTCACTGTGACATGTTGAAAGATGGCGTCATGAATGCTGAATGGAAACTCCTACATGTAGTTGTACTTTGAGATGTACTTTGTTGTATTGCAAAAATAAAACTGCCACCTAATGGTCACTTCTCTGGCCCATATGCCCATATTAGGCTAGCATTAAATTAGCATTGGAGCAACTGTACTCACATTTCCTGAGATGGATGCTCTCAGTTCATGCTTCAAGCATTATTATTATTATTATTATTATTATTTATTATTATTATTGTTTTCTGTAGAACTGGCTTGGCAGAGGCATAGCAGCTGTCATTATCAATCAAAACACCACAAGTCCTCCTCTGGGAAGCATTAGAAGTGTCAATCACATGACATCACATGCATGTTTCACATCCTGGTGGTGATTGTAAAGGTTATTAAAGGTGATGAGAATTAAAGGTGATGAGAAACAGTGGAGTTAATATAGTAGTGCTGTTGTATGGTAGATGAAGGTTATCGTGTTACATCCCCTTTAATAGTGTTAATAGTACAGGGTCCAGACCATGGCCAGGCATTCACCAGCCGCTCCTCCACAGGGACACCAGAAGATTAGTGTGCTAGTGACACCCAGTCACACACCCCCTCCGGTCGTTACCTGTCCCGCCTGTCCAAACTCTTGACCTTGGTGGGGCCACCACAGCTACCGGGGCGGCCCCCCTGCCCTCGGGCCCCGCCTGGATGACCGCTTCACACACCCCCACCACTAAGTCCTGGATCACCCCCCGCAGGGCCGGGAAAGAGGCTACGTTGAACACATGAGTGTCATGGGGGGTGCTAGTCATCTCCCTGAGCTCCCATTCCACAGCGTCCTGCACCCCCACCGCGAACACCTCCACCCCCGCCAGGCGCAGCACCTGGGCCGGCTCCGCCACGTCGTCCTGGGACCGTCCGTCCGTCAGCACCACCACCACCTGGGCCACCCCCTCCCCGGCGCGGCTGCCCACCGCAGCGGCAAGATGGACCCGGGTCAGGTACTCCAGCCCCAGGCCTGTCTTGGTGCCTCCACCACGGTAGGCCATGGCCTGGATGTGCTCCAGCGCCCCCTGGGCGGAGGAGTAAGTGTTGAGGTGGAACTCTGTGACGGGCGAGCTGTTGTACTGGACCAGGGCGAACTGAAACCTGCCCCCGCCGCCCTCGTTCAAGGCTTTAACCACGCTGTATAGGAACTGTCGGACGTGCTCAAAGTTCTCCTGTCCCATACTCCAGGACGAATCCACTAGAAAGTATATATCGGCAGCCAGGCTTTGTGCGCAATCTTCAAAAGAGAAAACCACCCGGTGTTGAGGATTTCCTCTCGCTGAGCAGCGCCAGAGGACAGGTCCAGTGAGAATGAATGGAACCACTCCCTTCTTTGAGCGCCAAGCCCTAGTCTGGCTCTTCTGGGAACACAGCCCTAGTGACTGGTGCTAACACACTGCCTAGGCAATATACACAAATCATACCTAGGAATCAATCAATCTATTCATCTCTCAACTTCAATGTTGTTCCCGAGGGATATATTATTATAAACTGAGGTAGAACTTGGAACTGTTAGCTAAGCTAAGCCCTCTGGGGTTTCTCACCCACACATGCATGTTTACAAATGTCATTTTGATCTTTTGTTTTCTTGGCATCAACAACCTGCTCTTACTTCAGTGCTAAATACATAAAGCTCCAATTATCCCTCTGGACCTGTGCTGTTAAGCTGCAGGGCGGTTCCTGATGTTGTGTGGTGTTCCCAATCAGATCTGTTAAACCCCTGTGTCCCTACAGGGT
>NC_137677.1:44161958-44176958 GCF_963989245.1 Nansenia antarctica
GAAAAATGTTAATACATTTCAGAGTTGTTGAAAATCAATGACACACTCGATAGCTAAGCCAAAATATTGCAGTGCAACGGATTCGATGAGTAATCCCCACTACTCTACACTAACTAGGTAGTAGTGGGGATTACTCACCGAATCCATTGAATTGATTTTCAACAACGTTGACATTTATTTAACATTTTCAGAATAAAAGTCTGAACACATGGTCGGTTGCAGACTTGTTCCCGGGTTCACCAGCTGCCGTCATAAATGAGGCCAACACTAGCCAAACGAGGACAAACGTCAGGCAAATCAGGCCAAACACTATTCCAATAAGTCTCATAGGTCCCAGCAAAGCTAATTCCCTTTCTGGCTCTCATCGTTTATGGAAAATATTCTGCATCGATGTCCTAAGATCCTGTTTCCGTCCGATCCCACCAAATCTGTCCTCAATCCCCTTTATATGAACGGAAGCTTGGCTGAGAGACAGAGACACAGGCTAAAAGACCCTCTTTCACAGAGATGGAAATGTCAGCCAGCAATAATGAAGAGTAAACACTAGCCTGTCAAGCTAAATGCAACACTGCCAGCCCTGAGTAAAGATCAGGCTTATTTATACACGTTGCTTAGTCCAGTGTTTATCCAGACCCCAGTGTAGAGAATGCAGCCTAGCGTAGCATCTGTCCTCAGTGTTTAGACTGTTCCATAGCTCTAGTCCAATATCTAAACACGTCCATTAAACAGTCTTGAGGAGAGCGTTTTAGGCTATAAGCTTCTGAACTACAGATATGTAGAGCACTGGCGTGGCCTGTATCTTTACATCAGGGGAGGCCGGTGGAGGTAGAAATCGGAGGACAGGCTCATTGTAATGCATGGAATTCCATTCCGTTCCATGCATTTACAATGAGCCCGTCCCCCGATTTCTACCTCCTCTGCTGTACAGTAAATGAGGTAATGTAAGCATTATGCCATAGTCACTGTGGAGAGGGCTAGGCCTAAACTACTAGCTCCTAGACCTCCAGCCCTCAGACCAGGAGCAGTCTCTAAGCTGCTAGACCTCCAGCATTCAGACCAGGAGCAGTCTTTAAGTCCATCCATCCACGTGTAATTAGCACGGTCACTAGAAAGCCTCTTCTCTCTGCAGGAGCCAGCCTGACCAACACTGTCATCATGTTGTCCCCATGGCACTCACTCATCCCCACGGGGGACGACATAGAGAACGCTTCTGTCTCAGGCCAACGTTAGCTAGAGACAATGGCAACACAACAAAGTTAAATATAGAGGACAAAATAGAGAGTGGGTGGAAAGAGAAAAGCCAACACACACAATTGTCTCTCCACAAACCAGTTCCCGGACGACACAGTGACGCATGCAGAAAATCAAAGCTAAGAAAATCTGCTTCTAACCACAATGAGTCAATGATGTTATGAATGACAGTAGGTAATATAATAAGTGTGTGTTTGCGTGTGTGTGTGTGCGTGCGTGCGTGCGTGTGTAGCTTCTGTAATACTTCTGGCTCATACTAAATCTTCATGGCTGAATGCCTTGTTGACTTGATCAGCTTCTCCAAATAAGCAATATAACCAATTTCACTTTTAATATGAAGAACTAACAGAGTCATGTAGACAAAGGGATGAAGGGAATGACAACGCCAAAACAAAAAAGTATTTAAGACAGTCACAGTGAGCCAGAACCAAACCTGAGACACATGTTCCTAGCCCAAATGTTCATATACAGTACGTCAAGCATTATGTCAATGGGTGCATTGCATAGTAAACATGACATATGGATCTCAATATAATATTTGGCCCACGGCCCAAAACACACACACTAGGTCTCCCCGGCATCTCACTATCCTTCAGTTCAGTGAGTCTCCTCCATAAACACAGCTTCAAGATCTCCTAAAGCCTGGTGACCCTCCCTAAAGGTTCTCAGTCTGTACCAGGGAAGGCGGGTGGATGCAGAGATTGGAGAACGGGCTCATTGTATTGCATGGAACAGAATAAGGAATCATTCCATTCCATGGATTACAGTGACCCCCCCCCCCCTCCTGTTTACAGTGAGACGTCCACCAGCCGCCCCTGGTCTGTACAGGTGTTTACAGTGAGACGTCCACCAGCCGCCCCTGGTCTGTACAGGTGTTTACAGTGAGACGTCCACCAGCCTCCCCTGGTCTGTACAGGTGTCTGCTTCACTGGTAGAGAAGGATTTATATTGACAGTTATCGGTTTGACAGCCAGTGAATCTGATGTGCACACAGTGGCTGACGTTTGGGTTTAAAAGGATGTTCTCAAACATCCTTTTGTAGATGAACCACACAAAAACTCTGTTACCAATTCATGGGGAAGACCACACACACTGGCCTACAGACCAGAGACTCCCAGGACACTCGATCAGTCATTTGAAGTACAGGCCCACCAGGCTCTCTCAACAGTAATTAGACTAACATACACATTCCCCAAACCCCTAACTAAAGGGCTACTGAGGAAACCCATTCTCTAGATCTGATACCCACAAACCCCAGGCTCTCCACAACACTAATCCCAAGTCATCAAATCGAATCATAACTTCATTATAACACACACACAAACCGCCCCCTCTCAGCCCCCTGCTCACAGACTCCACAATTTGCAGTAATGAACCCCCGCCCCCATTCAGGACCCTAACCCGTAAAAAGACAAAGGCACTAAACACATACACACACACACCTCATGCTCTCCTCCAGTGCAAACAAGCCCATGTGTGAACCACAGTCATGGCCACCGCTGTTTGAACTGTGTTGACACATTATCACTACATGCCACTCCACACGGGTCCCAGAGCACTCAGGACTGAACCACAACCTGCTGGGCTGAGCGGGGCTGAGGGTCTGGTCTGGTCTGGTCTGGTCTGGTCTGGTCTGGTCTGGTCTGGTCTGGTCTGGTCTGGTCTGGTCTGGTCTGGTCTGGTCTGGTCTGGTCTGATGGGTCTGGTCTGGTCTGGTCTGGTCTGAGGGGGCTGGTCTGGTCTGGTCTGGTCTGGTCTGGTCTGAGGGGTCTGGTCTGGTCTGGTCTGGTCTGGTCTGGTCTGAGGGGTCTGGTCTGATGGGTCTGGTCTGGTTTGAGGGGTCTGGTCTGGTCTGGTCTGGTCTGATCTGAGGGGACTGGTCTGGTCTGGTCTAGTCTGGTCTGATCTGAGGGGCGGGGCTGGTGTGAGGAGCTATGACTTGTTGGATACCATTCCTCATTCCATGCCATGAGCCCATCCTCCGATTTCTACCTCCACCAGCCTCTCTCCCTGCACCTACTGCACAGGTTCAGGTAAAAAAAATAGAAGCTATAGAACAGACACAGCCATTTCCCCACTGATTTATTCTACTGTCTATTCTACAGTATTTATATCTTCAAAGTTCCCAATGAATGTCTGTCCGCCTCGAGAGAGAGCCAATCATAGGGCCATACTGGCCTAGAGCCCTCTCCGTGTCTTGCAGGATATGACATGTGTGCAGCAGATGAGAGGAGGATCAATGACGGAGTTAAAAGAGGGCAGGACAGGCAGGCAGAGAGGCAGGCAGGCCAGCTCCACAGCTGGTTCCCGTCAGACGGTCTGACACCGAGCAGATGTGTGTCTGCCTGCCATCCACACCTCACATGAGCCCCCAGACCACGTCCCCTGCTAATGGTCAACATCCAGACCACGGCCCTCGCTAATGGTCAACATCCAGACCACGGCCCTCGCTAATGGTCAACATCCAGACCACGCCCCCTGCTAATGGTCAACATCCAGACCACGCCCCCTGCTAATGGTCAACATCCAGACCACGCCCCCTGCTAATAGTCAACATCCAGACCACGCCCCTCGCTAATGGGTGTACTAATGAACTGCAATTTAAAAGAATGTATAAGAATTATATCCTTTCTAGATACAACATGGAAGAGACAGGACATGCCATTTGCTAAAACTAGTGTATGATAGTTTGTATCCTGTATTGTATGTATTTGAATTTGAATGACAAAATTGAGCCTGATTCTTCCTTTGATTGTTGTTTGTTTCTGTTGTAAACCTACGCTACTGTAACTGTAGTGTGTGAATGGGGATAGGACAAATAAGCTTTGCTTCCTCCTATTCCCTTTCGGACAGCTTAACCATGTGGATTAGGGGGGGGGGGGGGGCTGATTTGTAAAGACGGTGCTTGGGTTGCACAGCACCCCCAGACCTCCCCGTAATGCGAACCATGGTCATTGACCTCCAACGAGAAAACAGAGCAGGGGAGGCTGGTTGAGGCAGATATCAGAGGACGGGCTGATTGTAACGATGAAATGTAATGAGGAATGGTATCAAACACATGTTTTTAATGCCATTCCTCATTCCATGTAATGCATTACAATGGGCCCATCCACCAATGTATGCCTCCACCAACCTCCATTGCAACAGAGCTATCCTATCATATATTTGAGACACGGTCTGGTAAAAAGGGCCGCATGTCGGCAATCCTCAAGTCGCACGCAAATGAGCATATTGCATATTACGAAAGTTGAAGTGTTGAAGAGCCCATATAATATAACTAACAACAATTTTAGGATCACTAAATACTTATAATTTGTGAATTGGATTCACTGTCTCGTCTGCCGTAGGCTACTGGTAAGTGATACATGGCTTGTAAACAAACTTACGTTTTAGGACGTGTTGAAAAGCAAGGACTGTGTGATCATCTAATTATGTGTAGTTATGTGTTTTTAGCATGTTGATGTTGTATCATCATGTTGTGATGTTCGTAGCGAAGTTCCTTTTTAGCGCTAGCTATTAGCAGCTGTTTTGCCTGTGTTTTGATTGAAACCGCATTTCTCCGCCATTTGGTTTGAGGTGGACCAACATTCAAATAAGCATATCTTCTTCAACTGTTTTCACTACTGAAAAATGACCATGAGGACTGTTTCATCAGACCCTGTCACATTTGAGTTTGTTAGGCACACTTGAATTGGACATCCACCATTAACATGAGTGATTGCTAGGTCTGTACAGCATATGTTGGAGGGGCAAATATTTCCTTTGAAAAAGGTGACCTTGTAAATGGTTCCAAACCCCCATTTGTCTCTCTCTGTGGAAAACACACACTCACACACACGTGCACAAACGCACGTACGCATGCACACAAGCACACACACACACACACACACACACACACACACACACACACACACACATACACACACATAAACACACACACACACACACACACACACACAACTGGGGAGCACGGAGGAGAATTAAAGTGTGAAAGACCCAGGCTGATTTACGAAACAACTCTTGCTATAAGAATGTTCCTGCCGCTGCCCTGCCAATGGCCTAGGCCAGATAACAACTTCCCGGATTGGGAAAGGACAGCAGCGGGGGAGACACTGTCTAGAGAGAGAGAGAGAGAGAAATGAAGAAAAGAGACAGGCCTAGCACTTATGAAACAACATAGACCTATTACGGACAAACGTTATGCTACTTGATAAATTGTTCTCCTCTTCGCTCACCTCTGCTTACTTTTACTGAAACAATATTTTCTTGGTCCTTGTAGTGTAGCACTGGCCACATCAACCCATGAAAGCAGCTATTTCAGGCTGCAGAAGCTTATAACACAAGTATTCAAGTTTTGAATGCAACTCTATTCTGCATTCTCTTACGCGGGAGGATAAAATCACTTGATTTCCTGATGCGATCCCAGTGCACACAATTAAACACCTACAGAATGGCAGGGTTGAATGCCAGTGTCTCCACTTGGACAACCACAGGAGGTGAGGGTGAAGATTTATGCTTTCCACCTGGTTTCACCAGCAGATCTGGATCTCATACCAGGGACAAACTCCCCCTGGTTTCCCCAGCCTAGTCCATCTGGCCACTAGGGTGGAAAACTCTCTCTCTCTTTCTCTCTCTCTCTCTCTCTCTCTCTGTCTTTCCTCTCTATTCCCTCCTTTCTCTCTCTCTCTCTCTTCACACTTTCCACTCTCACATTGGCTCGAGGGTGTGGTTTTGCGCTGAACACATCTCCCCTCTCGACCGCTGAGCGCTTGGTGGTGATCAGCCCGACAATGTGGAGACTCAACCTGACATGCTGGAGATAACACCAGGCTGACTCTTCAGGATCAGCTAGCTGCACTCCTAGGCTGTGTTGAGACAGCACATCTCTAATGAATTGTACCGGTATTCTCACAATTAAACAGCTGCAGGAGGCAACTTGAGCAATGAATGCAATGAATGCTTTTGTTTTACTGTGGCTGTCCAAAAGGTGGCCAACTCACATATGGCCTGAATACACGGTTAAATCAAAACTACATTAAGACCAGTGAAGGCTGGTGGAGGTAGAAATTGGAAGATAGGCTCATTCACAATTACAATGAGCCCGTCCTCCGATTTCTACCTCCACCAGCCTCCCCTGGTTAAGACCTCTCTAGCGCGATGCAGTGCCTTATATGTTCACAACTCTGGTTCAGATAAACTATCTCCACTCTGATCTGACACTTTGATGATGCATGGCATTTCAGGGAGTTTCCGCGGCACTCAAACGACCGTTATTCAATACACAAGGTTGCAGAGACCATGGAATATGTTAATGTGAAACGGCTTCCCTCTCGTCTCCTCTCCTCTTCTCTCCTCTCCTCGCCTGCCTTCTCCTTTCCTCTCCTGCCCTCTCCTCTTCTCACCTCTCCTCTCCTGCCCTCTCCTCTCCTCTCCTCTCCTGCCCTCTCCTCTTCTCTCCTCTCCTCTCCTGCCCTCTCCTCTTCTCTCCTCTCCTCTCCTGCCCTCTCCTCTTCTCTCCTCTCCTCTCCTGCCCTCTCCTCTTCTCTCCTCTCCTGCCCTCTCCTCTTCTCTCCTCTCCTCTCCTGCCCTCTCCTCTTCTCTTCTCTTCTTTCTTGCCCTCTCCTCTCCTCTCCTCTGCTCACTCTCTCCACATGTCTTGAGGCGTTGCATCCCTGCACCCAGGCTGTGGCTCACCTCTAGCCCGTCCACTCCTCTCACCCTCTAAGTATAGGTATCACTCTGCAGTCACACACATGGCAGGCTGATATTTATGAGACAAAAGTCAACATGTCAGAGAAAACCTATGATTATGGCACACAGTCATACACTCCCATCTTACACATGACTTCACAGGAGGTCAAAACATCAAGACAAAACAAAAACAATGTAATGGCATGAAAACAACAAAATTAGAACATAAATTGATTTCACTTGAGTGTGTTCTAAAAGTGTGCAAAAGCTCAACAGTTCCTTTCTCTGACTTTCACTGCTTTGCGGAACGACTGCAACCATTACAACATTCCAAGAGGCTTCACCACACTTACCCTGAGCTGAAATAGCTGTATTCCACAGTCTTTGGTTAAAGAAAAACAATCTGTAAAATGACAACTGGATCTGGGTTGGCCCTTAGGTCATTATCCCCCTGGTATTCCCCTCTGTTACTGCTGCTGGCCGGTCCTGTCTGGTCCTGGTCCTACCCAGGGAAGAGGTGGAGATGAAGCAGAAACAGCCTACTGACAGAGACAGACAGACACCCTCCAAGTCGCTCACCAGTGGAGCTGTGGCTTCGATGCAAGCCTGTGATGGGACAAAGTCCTCCACTCCTGGAGCCCTGCCACCCCTCTCTTCCTCCTCCTCCCACTTTCTCCTAGGAGGGATTGAGGGAAGGAGGGAGGAGGGGGGAAAAAAAGGAAAAAGGAAAAAGAAAATGAGTGTTAAATGAGAAACAGACGCACAGCCCTGTTTGGTCTGGATGGGAGCAACCGGGAGGATGATGTCACAAACCTGGAGCGGGATTCTCTTCTGCCCCCCCCCCCCCTTCCGTCCATCCATCCATCCCGCCCCTCCTTTCCTTTTTCTAGGGGGTGTGGAGGCAGTGGTGGAGGGGGTTACCTCTGGCCCTTATCTCTGGCTCTTGGTACTGCTTCTCTTATATCACTGGCTCTCCAGACTGGAGAACTAGTTCTCTTCCAACATGTGTGTCTGAATTAAATCACCATGGGAGCATACTAGAGTTTTACAGACATTTATTTTTTCTTTTCTCTCTTTTCTCTCGCAACAAGCACATCCTGCCAACCTGGAGATATAGAGAGAGAACACAGGGACCTCCACAGGACCATTCACTCTCTCTGGTCCATGTTGGGAGGGTTCTGCAGAGAGTGCAGAGCACTAGGACCAGACTAGTACCAAGAGAGTCAGTAGTCATTCAATTGGCGGTCGAATGTTGAGTGGTCTGTGTTATAAGGTTGTTCCACTGGTGTACAGCAGTAACACAAACATTTCAACTCCATCCTTGTGCAATTACAGAGCAATTGTATACATACTATCCCATGGACGCTGTCAGACTAGGCCTCCAACTTTCCTTTTGATGCAAATGCTGCGTGTCGACGTGAGACCTTGGTTTAGAGTCTCTCCAGATGAAGTGATTCCACAGGCCGGCTGGTTTAGATGTCCTGCTCAGGAATGTGCAAGCAGCTGTAGATGCAACGCTGCTGCTAGGGCTAGGCTAACGACAGTCTGCTAAAGTAACCACACACTAGGCTAGGCTAGGGCTAGGCTAACGACAGTCTGCTACAGCAACCACACACTGATGTAAACCTCAGCCTGACATGGCCCCAGTATATCATGGTGGTGAACAAGCCCCTGATAATAACAGTGCTAACAACTGCACTATTGTTGCAGGCAACCCCTGGAAACCACACCCGCCTGTGCAGAACCTCCAGGGCCCTGTTCAGACAACAGACAACACGCTGTGATCCTCCCAGTAGCTGGAGAGGAACGCATTTATGAACGTCTATTTCAAGGACTGGACCTCCATGGAGGGCATCCTCATTCTAGCTCAGGGGAGGCTGGAGGAGGTAGAAGTTGTGTGTTTGATATCATTCCTCATTCCATCCCAATGAGCATGCATACAATGAACCCGTCCTCTGATTTCTACCTCCACCAGCCTACCCTGTTCTCTAAACTCCATGGGATATATACTCATTTGGACATTTAGCTACAATCACTCATGCAGTGTTATGCCCAGTTCAGATCTAGGATTCGTAACGCAACGTGACGGGTCAGTTTTAAAACGTTGCAGAGAAAAGAAAGAATCTGAACGTTCTGCTGAGACTTGACGAGTCAAATCACTGGCGACGCCGTCGCAGGGCCGTTGCAGGGTAATTCGGACCACTGCAACTCCAGTTGCATTGCCAATCCTAGATCTGAACTGGGCTTTAGACTGGTGTACAAATCAAATGCACAATTCGTGGTAGTTGCTAAAAGTTAGTTGCTTATGTTGAATTTCAAAATCACTCTAAACATAACTGTAAACATGTCACCCGTCTGTGGATTAACTGTAGGCCTAGGAGACGCAGAGTGCACTTTAGACGATTTGTGAAAGTCAAGACTTATGAGAGGGAGACACATTCCAGAAACCAGAGCACGTTGCATGTTATTGACAGTGAGCTAAAGCAGACGGTCAGGTCACTGCACTGTTAACTTAACCTCCTCTTATCTGTCTCAGACATGGTTGCTAACTTCTACCAGCTATCGCCTGTTATGTTGTTATCACTGGAAAGATGTCCTGGAAACACTATAGTCTTGGGGGCTCTACTACCCTGAACTACCCCATAATGCCCCCAAATCCCAAGCAACCACAAACCCTGTGGACTGCCCCAACTACCCCAACAGTCTGACTCCATGTTCGTCTGCAGCTTGTCTGTAGTTTATCACCAACCCTAATAGTTCCTGAATTGCCTTGCTCTGTTATGCCGGTGCTAGGCAAGTGCTGCCTGGAAATGGTGTCATATCCCATTGAGTTACAAGCCGACTTAAGTTCTGACACAACATGAATATCTTAGCTGTTCCCCAAATGAGTGAAAAGTGAAAACGCTATAATGAGGGGAAGCAAATACTTTCTGTTTTTATTGGGATGATGACATAGGCCTAGGCCTAGTTATTGGACTGCGCCGATGACAAACTCACTATGCTTGGAGAGTATGGTAATTTGATGAGTGTGACTATGAGCTTGTTAACAAGTCAAAGTAGAAACAGAGCAGAGAGTTCTCACTGTAAGGGCACCACCTCATGTCTCTCAGCATGTAGGGCAGCAGGTCTTACAGCAAAACCAAACAGGTCTTACATATTCCCCCTTGAGACCAAGGACTTAAAAAAAAAGATCAAAAGCTTTCTCAGTTCAGATGTGGCAAGCACTATTAATTAGCCTATATTGTTGTATATACTATTAACGTCACACTCACATCTTTTAACAACTGACGAGTATGTCAAGGAACGCAGAGCTCAGCTGACATCTGGGGTAAGGATCTTTGGTGACCTCATCAGGGTGGATGAAAGGAGTCGGAGGGCCTCTCTGTGTTAGCCTGACCGTTATTACCTTCTAATGAGTGCCAGATACCAGGTATGTGACCCAGGACAGACTGAGGGACAGTACCAGATACCAGGTATGTGACCCAGGACAGACTGAGGGACAGTACCAGATACCAGGTACGTGACACAGGGCAGATGGGACTGGGGGACTAGAGTACCAGATACCAGGTATGTGACCCAGGACAGACTGAGGGACAGTACCAGATACCAGGTATGTGACCCAGGACAGACTGAGGGACAGTACCAGATACCAGGTATATGACACAGGGCAGATGGGACTGGGGGACTACAGTATGTACAAGTAATTCACTCTTCAAGGACAGAATGGATGACAAAGTAGACTAGTCTTTATTGTTATGAACCAACATGTTTGGGCTATACTGCCTTTATTAGGATTCTGACAGTACTGAAGGACTACAGGACCAAACAGGACAGAGGGACTCAAGCCTTTTCCTCTCATGGAAACTCCACGTGTATTTGACCATTCCTCATTCCACTCCATTCATTACAATGAGCCCATCCTCCGATTTCTACCTCCACCAGCCTCCACTGATCCAAATGATGCCATGGGGTGTGGTTCAAAAAGTGTTGTGGGCCTGTGTGGAAATTATGAAATGGAAGGGTAATGTTGTCCTAGTTCCCAGTCCAGCCGCAGCACAGAGACATTGCTGATCAGTGTGGTTGGTGTTTCTCAAGTGTTTATTTTATATTTATCCAACAGCATTATGAACGTCTGCGTCATAATCAAAATATTAATGCTGGTGGTTCCTTCCCCTGCCTACCTCCCGACATGAACACATGAGCAAAGGGAACAAGCCCTTCAGTAGTCGCTGGAGGGAAAATGTGTCAGTTGTACCAACCTGTTTATTGCCATTGGAGGACACACATAAAAGGGTGGGGATGGAGGTGTCTCACACTCAGCTTAGTCACACCATGTTAAAAATAACATAGAAAAAAGTGGCCCAAAAAAGTGGCCCAAAAAAGTGGCCCAAAAAAACTTGGCAGGAGGAGGTGAGAAGTTGACCGGTTACGATAGACAGGAGCTGCAAATTGAGGGAGAACGGCAGGCACACGCTGAGAGTGTCAAACTCAGGTCAGCTCCATTTATTTAAGAGAAATGGCCTCATTAGGTCTATGCCATGCTGTGCTTGTCGCAATGCTTTTGAACTTGTGATGATAGATGGAGTTAACGTTAAACGGATAACCCACGTAAATTAAGGGAATTACTGTTGAATAATTAGCAATAATGATCATATTGTACTATATATTTTCTAACATTTTTCTTGTTCTTTTGATTGCCCAGAGAAACAAATGCATCGTACTCTCCTCTATAATCTAATACTCAATCACACAGCTGTATGCAAACTGTAGCCTACTCATTCAACGGCCATGCACATTTTTCACCTCAGATTTAATAGCTGCAGTTGCTAAACATGCGTCTTCTTACATTGCGGTCTAGCAGAAACCACAGCCCTGCCCCGGCTAGGCAGTACATATGTGAGAGAGGTAGAGTGCATTGTGGTTAACTCTGGTGGCAAACCAGATGCGGATGGGATTTTAATTGATCAATGCGTTTTGATTCTGTGCCTCTGTGCTGAGTGTCCCTGGGAGTTTTTACTGTTAGCAGGGTTCCCACGGGTCCTTGAAATCCTTGAAAGTTTGTGAATTTGAGAAAAAGAAATCAAGGTCTTAAAGGTTTTTGAAAATAGACATGGGTCATTGAAACAGCTTGAATCCCCCCCCCCCCTCTCTCTCTCTCTCTCTCTCTCTCTCTCTCTCTCTCTCTAAAAAATATATATTTAAAAAAAAATGTTTTACTTAGCTCGTCAACTAGTTCTGTCTCAAACTATGCTGTGTTGGGTCATTGAATTTGAGGGAATTGAGTCTTGAAAATCCTTGAAAGGTGCTTGAAAGGTGCTTGAATTTGATGTTTCAGAAGGTGTGGGAACCCTGTGTTAGTTAACAGTCCACTGTTCCAAGCTGCGCCCTCTCATGAATCCAACTGACCCTTAATGAGGGGGACTGGTTCTGATCTCTGGCAAATTTACGGCCCTACTAGATTACTTACCTACTTCCTGGTTCAGGCCCCACATGGGATGCCATCCAATCACAGAGAAGTATAAGTCAGTGTGCCAGTGTGATAGGGGCCCCAGGCCTGCCTGCCTCTCTCCAGCAGGGACGTATCAGTGCAGACAGGGAACAGAATGTCACGTATTCAATCTTATCCTGGGCCAGGTTCAAAGAGCTGAACCCTGTATAACCCTTTAGGGCTCCCCAGGGACCATAAGCCCCTCACATCCACCGAAGGCATACATATATATCGACGATACCCACATGGTCCTGACAATGAACTTGGGTTTTTGAACCCCAAGTTCACTGTCAGTCAGAATCCCTGGCTATATCCAGCCTCATCCCCATCCAAACAACAAAGACAGATGAACTCATAAAACAAATAAACCCTTTTTCCTTTGCACTCCTTCTCAATGTTTCAGTTTTCTTGCAGAGTCGTTACGAGGAGGAAAAGATCAGCTCTCCAGAGAGAGAGTCACATGTAGGAGGTATGTTTTGGATTAATAGAGTGAGGGAGAAAGAAAGGCAGAGGACGGGTAGTTATGAGAGAGAGAGAGAGGGAGAGAGAGAGAGAAAGAGAGAGAGAGAGGGGGAGAGAGGGAGAGAGAGAAAGAGAGAGAGAAAGAGAGAGAGAAATAGAGAGAGAGAGAGGGAGAGAGAGAGAGGGAGAGAGAGGGGGAGAGAGAGAGAAAGAGAGAGAGAGAGAAACAGAGAGCGGGGGGGCGGGGGGGTTGTCAGGGGCCCAATGGCAATAAGGTAGAGAAATGCACAGCGAGAGCTGGCCTGAAGACCGGCCATGTGGTGGGGACCAGGGTGGGTTCCTGGTCCTGCGGTCTCCGGGTTCCTGTGTAGGTCTTTAGACTACATACAGTGTGACAGAACGTGGACATGTGCTGTTCTTTCCACAGGCAGCCATGATGAGCCATGAGTCAGAGGGGCCTGGAGACCCACCCACGTCTTCAATGAACATATTCAACTACAAATATGAGGAGAGTATATATTCGTTCATGTTTTAAGAACATTGAACATTGCATTTTTTTACACGCACAGATAGAACTAAATCTGTGGTGTATTGTAAAATAAGTCTGTAGTGTAGAGTCACACATAAACTCAGTTGACCAATGATACTAGGAGATGGGGACAATATAATCATGATAGACCCCTTAGATTACAGTATGTCAAAAGGAAATTAGCAGCAGCGACCCAATATGACCCAGCAGTGACCCGTTGGGGTGAAGCAGAGGACAGGCTATTCTGTATCCCAGGTAAACACCACATATCATAAATTACAGAACATCAACCCAAGCTATAGTTCATTTCCTCACATCCACCGAAGGCATATATATCGACGATACCCACATGGTCCATCTGCGTCTGGACAGGCCTGTGACATCTGGAGGCTCCGGCCGCAGCCTGAATAGAGACCAGGGCTCATCGCGGGAGGATTTAGCTTCCTTTGAGTCTTTCTCCTCCATAAATCACCAGATTAGGGGTTTCATTTGTTGGGACTAGAAGTGTGCCAAAACAGTGCTTAGGAAGAGCTCACCTCTCATCTCTCGGTTTGGATAAAGGACCGAAGGCCTACGCAGAGTTGTGGAAAGTCGAAGTGGAGAACATTTCCATTCAGCAGTAGTTGTCACATTGATCGTTTCTCTCTGGTCTTTCCACTGCAGCCAAATCCCCCGTGGACCTGGACCTTGAGAAAGATCCAACCCTTATTTCTTCCAGGTAATCACACAGACCAACGGGGATTACCTTGAGGAGAAATCAGTTATTGGACTGATACCCAAAGCGCATCTTAGCAGCATCCAGCAAAGGTCATTTAATGATCATTCATTATAGCCCCATCTGTGAGCTTGTTTATATTTTGATGCCTTCATGCCTATTGTGTTTGTTATTCTCTTTTAATCCTATCTATCCATGTATTTACACTACACTGTTGAGCTGTTCGCTCGTTTCCAGAATTCCATTGTTCACATCTGTATCCTATGCATATAATAAATACACTTTGATTTGATTTGATTTGATTTGATTCCCACCGAAAACACACTTTCATCATACAGGTGCTGACTCCAGACCGTGTGAAACGTAGCTGGCTAGCCTTACAGTAATCTTGCACACTATTGAGCTAACGGTTTTAGCTTTGCTCTCCAGCTAGTCTCATTGGCTAACACATTATTTTTCAGTAGATTTTGACATTACATGACATTATAATTCGAACCACCGTCAAAGTGAATGTGATTGGGTGTCAGGTTGCACACGTCATTATGAATATCGCCACACTTACCAGGAACACATTTCTGGAGTTTGTAGCCTACAGTTAACATATGAAAATAACCGCCAATGAACATGTCTACGATCATGTACGTGTTCTCGTCAAATCAGCCAATATACACTGTGAGACACACACACACACACACACACACACACACACACACACATACACACACCGTACCTGATTGATGAGGAACCTCGCTTGTTCTTTGTCAAACATTTAGGGTAACATTTAGAGTAGGCTATGCCTCTGTTCATCTGCCTTCATAGGAGACGTAACAGCTCTGAGTCTCTGGTCAAAACAAAGTACACTAG
>NC_137677.1:44181958-44185269 GCF_963989245.1 Nansenia antarctica
CACTGGCAGCTTCTTGGGCCTGTTGATAGCTGGGAGTTACATCCTTTCATCATCCTCAACAGGGGGTCCTCAGTCTCAGTTAGTCAGTTTTGGTGAGCTCACACACATACACACACACACACACACACACACACACACACACACACACACACACACACACACACACACACACACATACACACACATGGATGCAATCTGTTCCCTATTGTAGACATCCCATTTCATATATGAAGAGCAATAAGGTCAGGAATTGAAAACATGCGCGGTTGTCTTGACCCTGCCTTCTCCCAAACCCCTCTGGACCATGTGGTGACATAACACCTGCAACACCACACCGCTTATGTCACCGCTGAAACCATATATTCATGTCATATATAACTCACAATGAATCATAATCCTATAATCCACCTCTCACAGACATGCTTGAAGGACCACTGACAATCTTTTACATGGAAACTGAGGTGAAATATGTAGTGGAGGGTAACGTCAGACCAATGCTACCCAGAGCTGTATATTTTCATGTGCCTTTTGACTAAGATGAATGGATTAGTTATGTATTAGAACGTGCACACAGCCAAATATCAGGGCACAAGTGAGTACTGTCCAACTGATATTATTCTATTATTTCCCTTTGAAATGGATTCAGATGGATTTATGGTCCTTTTTTGGTGGAAAACCACTTCAACGAAAAGCTTACTAACACAGCCAAACACGTGATACACACATATTTCCATATCCATTTGGGTTTGGAGAGAGTTTCTGGAATATTCCTATGAGCTTTCCCAGAGCCAGACCCAGGCCCTGCTTCACCTCCTTCTGCATTACATAAATGGTGGGGACGACCACACCTACTGTACATTCAACACACACACACACACACACACACACGCGCACGCACACAACTCCGCCATTCTGATGGGGAGGTAATCATCCCCTCTGGAGCAGGTACAGTAGGTATTACTCAAAGCAGCATCAACAGGTTGATGAGCTGCTAGGCTAAGTCAGTAAGCTTGTACTGTGCTATCTAAGCTGTTACTAAATAACAAACATGAGCTCACTCACTCACTGACCCACTCACTCACTGCTCTCTGATAGGCCATCACATGATGACAGACCATTTAGTAAGACAGTTTTCTGTCAGAATCCGAGCAGCATCATTAACTGTCTCTAACTGGCTAACTGTCTCTCCAACAGCGAACGGACTAACTAGCTCTCTCTCTCTCACTCTCTCTCTCCCTCCCTCTCTCTCTCTCCCTCTCTCTCTCTTTCTCTCTCTCTCTCTCTCTCTCTCTCTCTCTCTCGTGCTCTCTCTCTTCCTCTCTCTCTCTTTCTATCCCCCTCTCTCTCCAACAGTAACTGGCTCCTGATGGTGGATCCCATTTCCCTGCGTCCGCCAACTGTGGCGACACCGCCCCCCCCCCCCCACCCCACCAGCCCCCACCCCTCCCGCACCCACCCCTTCTCCCTTCTCTGACTCACCCATCAGTGTGAACAATGGCCGCCATTGAAACCTACAACTGGTGTCTCTAATTGACAGCTGGAATTCAGTCAGTCAGTAACCATGACGACCCCCGTCCACAACAATGTTTTGTATTGCATATTCATGACAAAAAAAGGATATTTTAAGCCGCAAATGGAACTGGGAGATGGAAACAGGGGCCTGTGTTTCTGAGAAGCAGCAGCCTCTGAGCAGCCCAGTTACGCGGTGGTGGAGGTCCTCTGTATGAGAGCTCCTCAGTGCTGCAGCGTGGCTCGGCGCTGACTCACGGCCCCGTCGCCTTTTCCAGCCCTGCTCCATGAGTGGTATTTACCTTTAGGAGTTATAATTTCCATGATTTGGATAAATGAGGCGGCTTAGTGGGGTGGGAGGTAGGAGGAGGGGAAGGGGGGAGAAGGGGATGATGGGGGGGGGATACATCTGGAAACCATTAAGCACATCAGGCCGAAAGTCCTGTTCTCTCCTCTTCTGTGTGTCATATAGTAGAGAGGGGGGAGAGGAGGGAGAGGGGGAGAGGGGGGTGGGACAAGATCAATTCATCAATGATTAGTCGAGTTTCTTGACTTACTCGGGTAAGCTAAGTCAAAAGGCTAAGATAACTTAAAAGACGTTCCTCAGCTAAGCAAACTCAAAGGAAAGTGCATGATTTACAATCAGTGTAGGCTTCGGGTCCATTGGATGTGTAAGGAGGTACTTCAGCCCACACCACACAGTACAGGGTCAATGAGGGGAGCCATGGTTACGTAAGCTCACAGGCACGGCAACCGCTTCGTCGTTCTAAAGAAAACACCCCTGGAAGATGACGGACCTCTGGGCTGCGGGACGAGGTGTGTGTGTGTGTGTGTGTGTGTGTATGCTGCTTCAGACGAGCTGAGGTAGGGGAGGGGGGAGGTCCCCCAAGATTCCCTGTGCTGCTGGCAGTGATCAGGAGTCAAAAGGTCAAGGGTCATAGGATCTGAGGAGAGTGGCTGACCTCAGGTTTCCTGAAGATTGTTTATCTTATTTATATGTGGAGGAATGTGTGTCATGACTAATACATTACGTGTGTGTGTGTGTGTGTGTGTGTATGTCGGTGTGTGTTTGTGTGTGTGAGATAGAGAGCAAGAAAGAGAGAGAGAGAGAGAGAGAGAGAGAGAGAGAGAGAGAGAGGAGAGAGAGGAGGAGAGAGAGAGAGAGAGAGAGAGAGAGAGAGGAGAGAGAGAGAGAGAGGAGAGAGAGAGAGGAGAGAGAGAGAGAGAGAGAGGAGGGGTGAGAGAGAATGTACGTGTGTATTTTGGGTAGAGTGTGTGAGGAAGAAAGAAAAAGTTGAGAACATGTATCACACCAAAGGCTAAAAATAGCACATACAAAACCGTAAACCATCCAATCAGTCTTTATTCTAGAGCGTTCCACAGTGACGGCAGGGCTCACAGGCCATATGGACGACTGGAAGAACTTTCTTTATGTTTTTCATTTCATTTTTTGAACTGCTGCATCTTGGTATGATCAAAAGTAGCCGTTTCCCCCCCTTTCAAAATGGGGGCCTCTGCCACGTCTGTTAACAATGGCAGCCACAGCACATGTATGTCCTCACAGCCCAGTAAAAAAAACACATGCACATTATTCTCGGCTTGAAATGAAGCTCAATGGGACATCCCTGAAACAAGCTTAACTCTACAACGTTCAAACACGGTCAGGCTCAATAGTTATAGAATGCAATATAAGTTAGGCATAAGGTAGGGCTAGAACGCTATCCTGACAACATGACTTTGTGCTTACTGTCCAATTTCCCCAAACATCTGCCCTTGAATATGCCCTCAGCTGAATACCAAAC